>NC_056746.1:934543138-934548138 GCF_019279795.1 Protopterus annectens
TGAACATCTCATGCACTGGTTGTGTCCTTCATGCCCCACTGGTTGTGTCATTTCTGCCTCACTGATTGTGTCCTTCATGCCCTACCTGTAGTGCTTCTCAAGACACTTGTACTTACACTTAATTTTGTTTCCAAAGTCCTCACTGTGTGTCCCAGGCATTCATAAATCCTATGTCCATTTTAAAAAATCACTACATTCTCCGGGATACAGTAGTTCTGCCCAAACAAAATCTGCTTTCTGACATTTCCAAAGAGCTTTTTCTTTTTTGAAACATTTTTGCTGTATTTAACATAACTTCAGTATCACCAGAAAGATTATGTCATTGTTCTAATATTGTAGGGCATTGATGTCCAACATTACGCTCCAGAACTGGGACAATGTTAAGGTAAGGGGTTAATGAGGGAATAGGATGTGACAGTGTATGTGTGAGTGTAGTTGTGTCTGCGTGCATGTGTATGGGTGTGTGTGTGTGTGTGTGTGTATGTGTGTGTGTGTGTGTGTGTGTGTGTGTGTGTGTGTGTGTGTGTGTGTGTGTACATGTGTGTGTGTGTATGCGTGTGTGTGTGTGTCTGCACACGTGTGTGGTGCTTGCGTGTCCACATGTGTGTGTGAGTCTGTGTGCAACAGCATCCGCATGTGTGTGGTGCTTGTGTGTCCGTGTGTGTGTGTGTGTGTGTGTGTGTGTGTGTGTGTGTGTGTGTGCGCGTGTATGCATGTGCATTTGTGCGTGTGTGTGTGTACATGTACATGTATTTGTGTGCGCGTGTGTGTGCGTGTGCGTGTGTGTACATGTACATCTGTGTGTGCGTGTGTGTGTGTGTGTGTGTGTGTGTGTGTGTGTGTGTGTGTGTGTGTGTGTGTGTTGGTGATTTAGGCCTGGCTGTTATACTTCCATACTCCCCTAGACTAATGAGCAAAGCCTACAACAATCAGTCGAGAAGGACACTGTCACCAGGGATAACTTAGCAGCACTTAGGGGAGGGGGAACCACTTCATACCAGAGATAACTCATTCAGCTTGTGTCATAGCATCACTTCAATATAATGCTGATCAAGGGAAAACTACTAGACACTAGAGATAGCTCTTTCATCTCATACATTAGCAGTACCTGGGGTCAGAGGGAAGACTGAGAATTCATAACATCGTGCCATACCAACCTGGGGTCCGCGGGAACACCAGACACCAGGAAGAACTCATAACATCACGCCATACCAGTAACTGGGGTCAAGGGGAACACTAAACTCCAAGGAGAACACTTTACAGTCATTGCATTAACAGAACTTATCATCTGGGGGGAACACCAGCCACCAGGGATAACACTTAATATTGTGCTTTAAGGGCATTAAAGAAAGATGTGGGTCAGGGGGAAACAGTACCCAATGGGAATAAGTCTTTAACAATGTGCCTTAAGGGCACTTATAAAAAAAGAACAATGATGTGGGCTGGGGGGACCACTATACACCAGGAATACTCTGTATAGCATGTCCTAAAGATACTGAAAAGATTCAAACCCTGCACTCTCCTGCCTTCCACAGAGGTTATTAGACCTATGCACCACCACTAGGCACTAGGAGAAACATGGGATTGACAACTAAAATTAGGAAAAAAAGAATTAAATTACTAAGGAGATAGAAAAGGACTTCAAACTCTGCACCACAATAAACTGCTACATTAACCCACTATGCTAAGTGGTAATTTAGAGAGGGAAACATTTTTTTACTATTTAATAAGGATCTTGGGTATTATTCAAAGCCTGTGACACTTTGTGAGTTACAAGAATACTAGCCATGTGCTCTGGATTGTGTGGAATGCTCCACATTTCACATAATCGAGAGTCACTTTTCCGCTGTACTGCATAGAACAGTGGTTGGTCTGCACTCCGGTTTTTGATTGGCTCGTACACCGCAAGTACAGCCAATTGACATTGCACTATATGAACCAATCAAATAGTCTACTGACACAAAGCTAGCGAATTAGGAGGCACAGAACTCATCCAATCACATTCCTCCATAGTTTGCGCTGCTGCAGTACATTTTAAAAGAGTATTGCAGGTCTCTAAGACTTAGTAGCAATCCCATTGAAAGTTGTTCTTTGATCCTGGGCCATGGAGGATGAACTGAAGTGAACAGCTGTCGAATCTTGGGATATACTGTAGTGCTGTGCCATGCATGTAAGATACTACCATCGATCTGAACACAAAGAATCTGTATTACCATACTTCAAAAGGGTGATTTGCTTTTGTACACAGCCCAATTGGGATGGTTGTGTTGTGGTGTACTGTTGCTGGGTTGACTGCTGCTGGTACATTGCAGCTACCTTTTGCTAGATTCTCATGGTAGTAGTATGATTGATGCTGTTTCATTTTTTTCTTTATGTTTTTCCTGATCCTGCCTGAATACATTCTGTACACCATTTGAGGGGGCTGTGGACTCATGGTGGAGGTGCAGCTGCTTTCCTCATTTAATTGCAGAGGCAAGTGGTTACTCAGTGACTGCGTGAGAATTTTTATTTGTTTATTTATTTATGTATGTATGTATTTATTTATTTATTTAACTCAGAGTGGCACAAATAATGAAAACATATAAGAATTGTATCAAATTATTGTTGCTGCTGGTCATGTAGTGTAGTTTTCTGTGTACTAGACATTCATTGGTAATGAATGGGATTAGAAAAATTCAACTAGGCCCCATGGAAATTGTATATGTTCACACAATGCAAAAATATGCTGTTCCACATTTTGACTGTCACACATTGCTAAGATCTGAGTTCCACACTGGCCATTTAAGAGGTTGAGATCTATGGTTACAAAATAGACAGGCAGGACACATATAAGCATACATTGCAGTCTCATTGTCCAAGAAATGTAGACAAAGCCAAAATTAATGGTGGAACAAAAACACACAATCAGACAGATTTCAGTTATACCTTTTTTAAACTTAGAAATGCAGTACAATAACAGCTTTTGCATTAACATGAGTTTAATGGAAGATATGAAGTCTGAAACTCTAATGCCTGGGATTAATGACTGAGTGTAATCATCTGTGATTTACGAGGACACTGAAAATGTGAGAGGAGACCTCGGGGACATTCTGTCAACTCAGGGACAAGTATATGGTGTGTGTGTGTGTGTGTGTGTGTGTGTGTGTGTGTGTGTGTGTGTGTGTGTGTGTGTGTGTGTGTGTATGTTTGAATGGGTGTATTATGTGTGGAAAAGGGAATGGGGGGCACCTGTGCTAGCACAGTGCATCCTCAACATTAACTATCACAGGAACTGCTGTTCTGCACTTGCAGTAGTTAATGGTGATTCAGAGACATGCAAATTAGCCGATAATGAGGTCTTTCCGCATTGCAGTTAATCTGTCTCTGACTCATAAAATGACACCCCCCTGCACATAAAAAAACAGGGCCTTTTTACCACAGCCCTTAACTTGAGTGCAAGTTTTTTTTTTGGTATCCCTGTATGTGTCAGTTTCTTTGTATAGCGATTGCAGTATAATTATATTTATAAGAAGCTAACTCACTTTTTAAATTGCCCATTAGTTTTCTTGTGGTCACTGCATAGTAATTAAAGCATACTGCAGCTGCTGAAATCTGAAGCTTGCATTTTTACGTGGTTTTATTCCTTTGCTGTTATATGCAAAGACAGAAAATTGAGGAAAGTACGAGACACAACAGTAATCCAACAGTTTACAAGATGGGGTCAGGCATCACCTCTGCGTTAATGAAGGCCTACTGCAAGAGGAGAAGAGTGATGTTCTGCTGGATTTCTTGCCTTGGAGGATAGATTTGGGGATCAGGTGTATACTGACCCATAGATATGATGATACCTAGTTAAATCTAAAACAGTTACTATCACTGGACTGTTGAGTCCTTAGCATATGTACATCTGGTGCAGATGTACATTTACAAGTTCACTTATATTAATGCATATCCACTTCCACCACAGGCAATACCAAGCAAGGAATTCCATGAACCAGGCTGGTGAAGCCAGGATTCCCACCAAAACTATTTCTGCTGCCCCAGGAACCACGTGGTAGGTAAGCAGGACTTTGCTTTCTCTGGCTCTTTCATTCACTTGGAATCTGAACGAGTCTTAAGAAGGAAATAAAGGGACAACGTATGGTCATCCACGCTATGACTTAAGGTTGACAGAGTTAGTAGATGAAAAATATTTCAAAAATTGGAGTTTAAAGAGGATAGCTCTCCTGAAACAACTGTAATAACTATAGGAAGGGGAGCATATATAGTACATAAAATCTTAAATCAGCATGTCTTTTACATAAACATTTTCCAAATATAAGCATATTACGCTACAAAATTCTAGTTACGATGCTTTATTTATCATAAGATCATCTTTTGTATTAGCTCAATGTTTGCGGCTCGTAATCTAAAAGCTCATGTTATTTTGTTATGTTCCATGCATGACATTTTAGATAAATACATCGTCATCTTTTGCATTAAATTTATTTCAACGAGCAATGTACCAACATAATATTTTCGTCATTTGTGGTTCTTGTAAACAACATAAAAGATGAGACCTGTATAAAAGACTTACTTAAATGTTCAGTCAAATGACACAATTCACAACTAAATCACTGAAAACACTGATGAATTTGCATTCATTGTTAGTTGAACTGCAGTACTATTCTCACAACTTAAATGGTTTGCTTACTTCAGGAAAATTCAAACAAGTAAAACACAGTTTGATTACTGACAGTTTAGGAACTGTTTCAGGACGTAGTGCAGATATTTCTGTGGTCTTTTCGGGCTTTTAAAGATTCAGCTGCTCTAAGGTATTCTCACCCTTGGAGATTTGTTTTGCTATCCCATTTTAAACAGTCTGTGCCTCTGATGCATTGCTCTCTAATCCTCGAGGTTCCGGAATGCGTTCTGCATCTCTTCATATAACTGAGCATAATCGGACTTGATTTTACTTTCTCCATCTTTCACTGGGTCCTGAAGCATAGCAGGAAATAGAAAGAGATAAAATGTTAAAGTAA
>NC_056746.1:934553138-934573138 GCF_019279795.1 Protopterus annectens
AAAACTCCAGCTTTATGTTAAACCCAGAGCTGTTGGACATGCTATATCTAAAGAAATCCCAATCCCTCTGAGCTACATGCTCTAGGGACCTAAACCTTGTCACCACAATAAACAGGACATGTTGGAGGGATAGATTCCTGTCCCAGAAACGTCCTATACTCTGGAACAAGCTACCCATGTATGTCAAGCAAAGTTCCTCATTAGCTCTCTTCAAGAAAACTCTTGATGAGTGGATGGGAAATAGGAAATACACTCCAGGGATCACTACAGTGGATCTGCTCGACAGGGACACAGGAAATTAACTTTTTTGGGTGGCATAAGCCAAGGGACCTTGTTGGCTAGGCTAACTTAGGATCTAGGGCCGATAGCCTAGTACCTACCTATATATATATATATATATATATATATATATATATATATATATATATATATAGAGAGAGAGAGAGATATGGGATCCTGTCACTACAACGAATTTACGTTTCAATGAAACATAAATTCACGAGTGCACTTCTGCAAAAGTGCATTTTGTCAAAAATGCACTTTCATGTGAAGATAAAAATAAGAAAAAAACAAAAAGTACTTATAAAAACATGCAGTTTACATGTAATCTTAATTGTACATCAACGTTTACTGTTCATGTACAACTAACCAAACTAGTGCTGAGATTGTGGTACAGTGGGGATAAGGGAATATTCCATTTTCCCCACTGTAGTGCAATCTCAGAGTGAGAATATTAAAGTAGGGGTGGTGTGGGGAGCACAGCCCCCCACATGGGAATTGCTGCAAAATATTTTTTTGTGTGTTGTTTGTTTGGGAAAGCGATCGGGTGAGTATACTTCAGCGAAAGTGCAGTTTCGTTGAAGTGCACTTTCACTGAAGTGGGGATCTACTTTTCTTTTTTGAACGACTGCAATATATATATATATATATATATATATATATATATATATATATATATATATATATATATATATATATATACACATATATATAGAGCTAGATAGATAGACAGATATGGGTTCTTATTACAAGATCGCACATGCCGTTTATTGAATGCGTTATGATCGAACCGAAAAGAGCGAAAAGGCAAAATAATGAAGCAGCTTTTCAGCGAATTCTTTCCCTGGGAAAGAATTTGCTTGGCCGCTTTTGTTACTTTGCTATTTTCGGCACTGTAGTGCGATCTCGGAGTTGGTATATTTAAGTAGGCGGGGTGTGGGGGGCACAGCCTCCCACATCGTGAGTGTGGGGCCCCTAACCACATTATGTGATGTTTTAATGTTTTGTTTTGTTTTTTTTTTATTTTGGAACAGCGATTTAATCACTGTTCTGAGGTTTTGACGTTGTAAGCTTTCACTTACATGGGGTCGATTATTTATCGTTCGCTTTTGTAAGCGTGCGATAATATAATATAGACCGAATAGATATATATGTATATATGTGGGTGTTCATAGGTTCATAGGTTCATACTAGGCTATCTGCCCGAGGGCATTTATAAGCCTAGCCCATTGTTTTGTGGCTTACGCCACCCCTTTAGTATGGGGAACTATACCCATTATTTTGCTGTGCCTCTGTCGAGCAGTGACACTGAGGTAATTCCTGGGGTATATCTGCGATCTCCCATCCATTGGTCAAGATTTCTCTTGAACAAGGCCAGCGAGGTGCTCTGCCTCACATGTACCGGGATTTTGTTCCACAGCATAGGGAGTCTTTGGGTGATGAATCTATCTCTCCAGCACGCCCTATTAATAGCCGTGTCGAGGTTTAAGTCTCCCGCCCTTGTGGCTCTGATGGATCTAGATTTTTTGAGGTGAAGCATATTCATCAAATCTGGATTTGACATGGCCTTGTATGTTAGGCAAAGGTCACCTCTGAGCAAGCGGTGGCGACTGCATAGAGCTGGAGTTCTTTCAGTCGGGCAGCATAGGACAGATTTTTGAGACCCTTTATCCTTTTGGTGAGGAACGTTTGTGGCCTCTCCAGCTGCTGCAAGTGTCGGGTCAGATACATTCCGAATGGGGCATTGTACTCAATCATTGGTCTGATGAGTGATGAGTAAAGGGAGACTATGACCTCCCTTGATCTAGATGAGAATCCCTTCATGATAAGGTGGGCAATGTAGAAGGACTTCCTAACTACTTTAGCTACATGGGTGTCGAATGACAGACTACTATCAACCTGGGTCCCCAGGTCCCTGATAACTTCTTCTGTGCTCAGTGGATTGCCACCTATTTGGTAGCTAGGGGTAACCTTGTTTTTCCCGAAGGGTATGACTATGCATTTTTTGGCATTTAACTTTAGGCCGTGGCTCTGGCACCAGTTATCCGTTTCTGTGAGACCCTTCTGAAGGATATCTGTGTCAGATGTGTTTTCTACTATGGCCCAGTTTGCAGTCATCTGCAAACTTTGTCAGCCATAACCCTCCTGTGTTTGCTTGTACTGGAAAAGTAGATGCCAAACAAGAGTGGGCCCAGGACTGAGCCCTGTGGGACACCACTTGTGACAGGCTTTGAGTCTGACATGGCGCCAGCAACTCTGACCCTGTGGGTTCTGTCACTCAGCCAGTTTGCAACCCATCTTGTGATGTATGGGTTAACATTTAAGCTGATGAGTTTTTCAATGATACCCGAGTGGGGTATTGTATCGAAGGCCTTAGCCAGATCGAGGTAGGCTGTATGGACTGCCTTTCCCTCATCAATGGCTTTGGTGACTGTTCGAAAAAGTCAACCAAGTTTAAAAGGCATGATCTGCCTTTGACAAAGCCAAACTGGGTTGGATCCAAAGTCTGCAAATTCCCTATGTCTTTATTTATGAGGTCCATTATGATCCTCTCCATGGCTTTGCAGATAAGGCTTGTCAAGCTAATGGGCGGTAATTTCCAGGGTCTGTGGAGGCACCGCCTTTGTGAAGTGGGACCACAGTTGCAGTGCGCCACTCCTGGGTAATGTATCCAGAGGTAAGACTTTGATTAAACAGCTGTCCTAGCTGTGGGTTTAATTCCTCATTGAGTTCGTGGAGCACACAGCCGGGGACACCATCGGGTCCCATGGATGCTGTGTTTTTGCTTTGGAGAGAGCAGTTCTCACTTGGGCGCTGGAGATGTTTGGGGGCTGCACTCATTTGGTATAGATATCTCTCCTTTGGGGAGGGGAGAAGTTTGCACTGAACCTGTCAGCCAGTATGTTGGCAATGTCTGTAGGATCAGTAATCTTCACATCATTTTGAACTAGTTCTGAGCATATCTGGGAGTTTCCTCCTAGGTTTCTAACATAGCTAAAGAAGGCCTTATGATTGTCTTTTGAGTCTTTAGCTATTTTTCTCTCGAAATTTGCTTTGGATGATTTTATGAGAGCTCTTAGTTTTTACTTATAGTGATCAAGGGTGTCTTACCTTTTAAGGATTTTGCTCTATCTTGTAGTAGCTTCCTCCTTTTGTTGTAGAGTTTGTTTATGGCTGGGGTCCACCAGACTGGACGCTTGCCTTTGGTACAAAGAGTCTTTGTTTTGCTTGGGATTGCCTTATCCATGCAGTCCTGCAGGTGCTGGTAGAAGGCGTTTGTAAGTGATTCAGCGGCTTGAGTATTGTTTTCCATGGCTCGGGCCTGAAAGGAGACCACACTAGTCTTTAGAAGTGTGAAGTCGGCTTTTGAGAAGTTCTTTACTGTGGTCTTTTTATTTCAGGTGGGGTGGGATGAGGACCTCCAGCGAGATTAGTTTGTGATCTGATCTCACCAGTGAGGGTATACTTCGGTGTTGAACATTGTGCTCCCATGTTCGTGATGATGAGATCAAGTATGTTATCTCCTCTTGTGGGGATGGTGACTAGTTGTTCCATGGCATTTGAGTTTATGAATTCCAGGAACTTTTGGGCTAGGGTGTTTGGGCTTGAGTAGTGTTCCCAGTCTATATTAGGGTAATTGAAGTCACCTAGTATGATGGTGTTTGGTGATATATTTATCCCCTCTAGTGTTTTCAGGAAGGCCATGTGAGTTTCCTGAGTTTGTGAGGGTGGCCTGTAACATGCTACAATTTGCAGAGCAGTCTTGCCTATGGTTAATTGCACCTGGATGGTCTCCGATGCATCGTGCGTTGCCACCAGTCTTGAGGTGTGGGTGTCCTTGATGAATATGGATACCCCCCCCTCCTTTCTTGGTATTGTCCGGATTTTGGGGCGGAACGCATGATATGAGGTAAAACCTGATAGCGCTGGGGTGCTCTCAGGAGCCTTGAACCAGGTTTCTGTCACAGCACAGACATCGATGTTCTCCATACTGAGAAGGGCCTCGAGTGCGTGCATTTTGAGATTTAGACTTCTGGCATTGAGCAGCATTACCCTTAGTTTTTTCCTTTTTGTGTTCTAGGGTGGTAGGTTTAGAATTTGAGCCTTGCCTAAAAAGGCACTATGGGGTGGCAAGAGCCTTTGCCAATATCCGGAATCCCAGGGTGACAGGTGCAAGCCGTCCCTTGCGAAGCAGCGTGGCTTGTCCAGCATGTCATCCCAGGCAGACAGATACTGGATCCCCTTTGAATGACACCAGTGTTTAAGCCAATTGTTAAAGCTGATCATCTTATCTCTGTATTGTGGCATCATTCTTGGTGAAGGTAGGATACTGCTCAAGGTCAGGGTCATACCTGCCTGGGCTACATAATCAGAGAGCTCCTCAATGTCTCTTTTCATGTAGTCCAAGGAGTGCGTCTCAGGTCGTTTACACCAGCGTGGACAATGACTGAGTCATATTTGTACCTGCTGTTGAGAGACCTGAGTGCTTGCGTTATGTGGCGGATTCTAGCGCCCGACAGGCAGCTTACTGTGACCTTCTCCTTACTCAGTCTGGTGAGCGGGACATCAGTGTGTCTGACTATGGAGTCACCAATGACTAGTGTGTCTGGCATTGTGTTTGGCCTTAAGGGCTGTGACTGTTTGACACTCTGACTGTGAGGTCTATGTGTTGCGGGTGTTGTGTTCTGAGGTGGTGGTTGTTTGGGTGTCTGCTTTGGTGGCCTCTGCTGTTTTGGTAGATTTTTGATCAGAGCCTCTGAGTATGTCTTTGTGTGTTTATGTGTATGATTTGAGGTTGTAATGGTACTATGTGAGACTGGGTCTATAGTGTGTGTGGTAACCTTCTCCTCCTGACTGGTCTTGCCAGTCCTATGTTGAGAGAGCTCAGCCTCCAGTTTGGCCGTATAGTTGCATCTCTCGCATGTATTTGTGTTTTGTGGGAGGAGGAAAGGGTTGTCTGTGTACATGAGGCAATTGAAACATTGCCTCAATATTCCCAGGTTCACCAGCTGAGCAGGAGAGGACACTAGCAACTGATCCCTCGACATGCTAGAAGGGTAGACGAAAAACTTTAAAAAAGATTCCGGGGACGTGGGTGACCGAGAAATGGGGGTTGCCTTTTTGGGGTGCTATCTATGACAAGAGTGCCGTATCAAGGTAATAAGTACTGTAGGAGCAAGTGCTAGGTTTAATAGATAGAGAATAGTCTACTTGGAGTCAAGTAGAGTTGATCTTTTTAGTTATAGGATACGCTGTGTGTATGTATACATATATATATATATATATATATATATATATATATATATATATATATATATATATATATATGTATATATATCTATATATACTAGTTGAATTGGTGGAGAGCTATATATAGAGAGAGAGAGATGGATCCACTTCTAAATCCTGACACCCGGAATACCGATGTTCAACATCGCAAAACCACAATTAGGAAACCACAACCCCCCCACCCACAAATTAATGTACAAAATCCGAGATCATGCTACAGTGGAGAAAAGGGCATGTTGGTCTCGGAGTGTGTTCCTTTTAGTAGTGGCCAACTGTTTACTTACCATGGTAAAATGCCAAAGTTTGGGTTTCCAAGACTTTGTGATTTTCATTTCGGGATTTTCATCTTCAGTAATGTGGTCTACGGGATTTAGAAGCAGACCCATATATGGGTCGACTTCTAAATTCTGACACCAGGAATACCAACGTTCAACATCCCAAAACCACAATCATGAAACTGCAGAAACCTGAACATCAGTGTTTGACTGTGGTAAGTACACACTTGTCCAATTTGAAATAGAAAGCACGTTGAGGAAAGTAACAACCAGTTAGGTACACCCCCCCACACACCCCTAAATTAATATACTAAATCTGGGATCGCACTACAGTGGTGAAAAGGGCATGTTGGCCTTGGCATACATTCCATTTAGCATTAGCCAGCTGTTTAATTTTCATGGTAAAAAACTGACGTTCGGGTTTCCAAGACTTCATAATTTTCATCTCAAGATTTTCATCTTCGGTAATGTGGTCTATGGGAGTTAGAAGTAGACCCATATATATATATATATATATATATATATATATATATATATATATATATATATATGTGTGTGTGTGTGTGTGTGTGTGTGTGTGTGTGTGTGTGTGTGTGTGTGTGAGAGAGAGAGAGAGGGAATGAGAGATACAGAGCCATAAATGGTTCATCTAGCTTCCCTTGTTGTTTGTCAATCTGGTTTCCCTGCTCTACAACTGTTGAGGACCTAAAAAACTGGATCACAATCTGATTGATGCTTCTGAACCTCATTAGCCAGCCAAGTCCCATTTCTGCTCTCCACCAATTCAACTAAGAGAAAAAAAAAGACTTCTGCTTTTAAAACTATAGCAAGCCGCAGGAGGTTAGTGTAATGGTTAAGATGCTTATCTTGAAACACAAGGTGCAGGGTTTGATTCTCACATGGGGTAATTGACTAGGCTTAAAATGGCCCATAAGGGCAGTTAGCCTATTACTTACCTATGTATGTATAACCTATGTATGTATGCTACAACTTACATCACACATGAAGCATTGAAGAGCTTGAGTACTGCAGAAAAGCAATATTGAAATTAATTTCTATACTGGCACTCTGAAATGCCACTATAGAAATGAATACTGTTGCTGCATTAATGACTGATTGTCTTCTTCCAGTTGAGGCCCTAATAACCTGTGCTCGGAATGGCTGCCTCCTTCTACCAACCTTAGCTATGCTATTGGTTTATAGCTTGGATTTTGTTCCTAAATGTCAACGCTGTTTTCAGGATAAGTTAAGTCTTCTAAAGCATTTGTTCATGTTTTATTGTTAATACTTCATCAATTCCCAAATATTTATATACTCCCTCTTGCTCAAGCTCTTTTATTTCACATTCCTGACCCAAACTGATGTTTTCCTGGTGCTGCAGTTTTCCTGCTTTAAATGTTGCTCTTGCACATTTATCAAGACCAAATGACATTCTTATCTCATCTGAAAAAGTTTTGGCAACCTGCAGTTGTGCTTTCAGTTCCTCATCTGATGAGCTATACAGTTTTAAATCACTGACAAAGAGAATATGAGAAGTCTTTACACTTTGTTGTTTTCTAGAAGCTAGATTATAGTCATGGCCTAAGCTGTTAAGTAAACAGCTTAATGGTTTAAGGGCAAACAGAATAGCAGAGGTGACAGTGAATCACCATGGAATATCCCCATTTGAATTGTTATCCCTGAGATAATAATTTGTCCTTTATTGTGGCTTAATTTCAAAGTGGTCTGCCACTGTTTCATGGTCACTGTAATGTAGTCAATCAATATAGGGTATATCATACATTTTAAGCACTTTTTTATCCATGAATTTGGGATGTTATCAGATTTTATTTGTAGTCAATCCATGTCATACTTAGATTCATCCCCTTTACACAGTTTTCCACTATGACTTTATTAAACAACAAATGATCCTTTGTTCCATGTGACTTTCATTTCTTGCCCTTTGGTTCTACTGCCATAATTGTGTTTTCTTCTGAATGACTATAAACTTTGTCAGCATCAATTCCCGTGTATAGTTTATACATCCTCAGAAGGCAAGTTATTGGTCTATAACTTTTAGGGTAGTTTGCAGGTTGACTTAAGTAGGATCATTGTTTTTCCTGTTGTTAACCAGGTTGGTATCTGTTCAGGGTGCTCATATAAATAGTTCTTACTCATGGCTAAATCTATGTGCAAAGATGTTAATACTTTTAACCAGAAGTTAGGTAATTGATCTGGGCCTGGAGGTTTTCCAGTTAGAGGCTTTTCTTTCTTTGTTTCAGTCTCTCTGGCTGTTACTTCATCCCATTTCATATCATGTACCTTTAAACTTCTTATTCTTCCTTTTACTTCTATCCATTTAACATTTTTGTTATGTTCCACAGGATCTTCATAGATACTTCACCAAAATGTATCTATTTCTTCTTTTTTCAGTGGTGATTCAATTCACTTTACCTTGTTTCCCACTTCTCTATAAAATCTTTTTGGGTCATCAATAAATTGCTTATTTTGTACTTTTCCTTTATATTTATCTTTGTATCTTATAAGGTTTCTGCCTGTGCTGACATTTTTAGTTTATTTGTGATAGTGCACGATATATCCTGGTCTATTCTAATACTGCACATTGCTTTTATCACATCTATCTTTCATAGTATTTTGTTGGGTCCCTCATTGACAGGGGCAACAGGTGCTGCCTGAGGTTTCTTTTTGGTGATAAACTCTTGGCTAGGCTTGTAAGGGCCCCAGGGCTATTAGCCTAGTAACCTCCTGTGATCTATTCCCTCTTCTATAGTCTTCTAACAGTGACACTTCTTGTCTTAATTGCTTTATAGTTTTCTCTATTCAATATTTCCATGATGGTATACCTTTCTCTCGCTACCCTGTGTTCTTGTGGTAGAACTTTATCAGTTATTAATTTAACTGCACAGTAATATATCCTGTTTACTTCTGTTATATCGCATGGATCTCTATGGACAATCCTAATTACTGTGTTTATTTATTTTATCAGACTTCTGACTTTTTGGGTTTTATTGACCTTCTGAAGTCTATTTCTTTAATTGATCTTAATATATCGATCTATATCCATTAAATCAAGCAACTCTTCTCTTAGCTCATTTTCTTCCAAACTTAGGGCACATCCACTGTTTTCTATTTCCTGTAGGGATTCTATAGAAAGTTCTGTAGCATCTTCCTGTGACACATTCTCATCAGTTTCATTCTGTGTCATCCGTTGCTCTGTCATATGGGAACTCACTGGCCTATTACTGCCCAACATTGACTGCATCAGTTTCCTGTTCCTTTCCTTGCTGTCTAGCTTCAAGTGAACGTTTATACTGGTTTCTTGTGGAAGGCTCCAAAATTTCTTGATATCGCATCTGACCAATTGCTTCCTGTTCCACTGGTTTCCCTTTAATTTGAATATACATTGCTCTATCCTGTTGTGGTGTTTTCTGAATTAAATTTTCTACACTGAATCCTTCACTTTGCAGGTACTCCATAACTCAGTTTCTATTTCTTTAACTTCTCCATTAATTATCTCCTTTTCTACTTTTCCTCTTTGTTGCCTTATTTTTGTATTGTAAACTTTTCCATGTCCAGATTCCCTTGCCTGTATTTCTCTTCAAATATCTTTGATGATGGTATTTTTGTATTGGTTAATTTTGCTTTCTCCTTTGCATAAATATTATACCATATTAAATCTCTTTTTCTTTCCCATGTCCATATTTCTTCTTCAGATGTCTCCCGATCTTCCTGCTTCTCCTTACTTTAAGGACTCACTCCATCATGCTGTGACGTTACCTGTATTAGATCTTCTACACCAAATCCTTCATTTCACAGGCACTCCATAACTTCTTCTATTTTTTTATCTTCTACTTTACTAATCTTCATTTCTATGTTCCATCTTTGTGATATTATTTTTTTTTATTGTGAAACTTTCCATATCTGGATGCCTTTGCCTGTATTTCTCTTCAAATATCTTTGGGGCTGCCTTCTTTATATTGATTAATTTGGCTTTCTTCTTTGTATAAATACTGCACCATATCAAATCTCTCTTTTTTTCCCATCTCCATATTTCTTTTTTATACTCTTCAAATATCTCTATGTTTTGTTGTTTATATTTTTGCACTTCTTCAGATGCTTCTTTTTCCAAACAGATCAACGTTTTATGATCTATATACTGTTTTTCACAAATCTGTTGTATTAATGAACACAAATGTTTATTTGAAGCTTCTGACAGTTTTTCCTGTGGAAGTATTTTTCTTTCCTCTAACTTCTCTCTTAATCATTTTATATATCTTGTATTTGGAAATTCTGGGCTTTTTGCATAATAGTAACAATACATAACTTCTTTCTTATCCTCAATAGTCCACTTTATCCTATCCGTGGCTCTTCTTTGGCCTATCAGTTTTTGTGATTTTTGTGGACTGCTACTTCCTCCTACTACAGGGCGGGGGGCATCCTCCCCCTCGACCTGGCTTGGCCCCATTGTAGGAATGTTTCCATATTTTGAGGATTCTATACTGTCTATTCCAGTCCTGGCACCAGTGTGCCTACCAGGATTAGGCAGTTTTTTATCCTGGCTTTTGTGCACCCAGCTATCTTTTTTAATTTATAACCTATGTCTGTCCATGATATATGCTATATAAATACAGTCTATATAGCAGTGTCGTCTTAGTGAGATTTTGTGAAAAACGTGGTTCACCTTGTGAAGGTACTCACCAAAACTTGAGGATAAATTCAGTTTCAGCAATACTACTCTCCTTTCCGTGCTGATTTATCATCTCTCCATTTGGAACTTCTATACTGTATTTGTGTGTTGGTGGAAATTTAGATCCTTAGTTTGATATTTTCTAGTCCTGTCTTATGGAGAAAGAGAGATGTAAGAGACTAGGATCTTTGATGACACAGAATGCAAAACACAAACCTCCTCAAAGGAGCAAATTTTAGACAACGTATAAAGACAAGGCCTCTCTCAGTAGCTAAGGATTTTTAGACCAATAATCTTTTTAGTTACAAACTCAGTAGCTAAGGATTTTTAGACCAATAATCTTTTTAGTTACAAACCCTTGGGAACCTTTCTAGAGGAGCATCGTGTCTAGCTAGATACATACCAAAAGGAAAATTATATTTATAATTGGTCTAATCAGGGCTGTGTACAGGGGAATGATAACTTCTTTTGACAAGGGTGCAATCCCTTTAGAAGTAAGTTGGGCTAGATAGAAGGTTTCCCGACTACTGTTGTTACATGGTGGAAAATGATTGAGCTATTTTCTGAAGTGCTAAGGTCCCTAACTACCATGTCCATTTGGAGTGGGACACTGGCTATGCAGTAAGTTGTAGACACTTTTTGAATTCAGTTTAAGCACTATCATGGGATCATAGGAAGTTACTAGGCTATTGTCTCTGAGGTCCTTACAAGCCTAGCCAAGATTCCAACAAGTCAGCATCTGATGCCACTGTCCAGCAGGGACACAGGTGGAATCCGAGGGGTGTATTTTCTGTTCCCCATCCAGTTATCCAGGTTGAGCTTAAAAAGGGTTAATGAGGTACTCTGCTTTATGTGGAGAGGGAGTCTATTCCACAAAAGAGGGAGTCTCTGGGACACAAATCTGTCCCACCAACAAGTCCTATTTATGTCACAGACCAGGTTGAGGTCGCATGTGTGGGATACTCAAGTGGAGATTGACTTGCGGATATGCAGCAGTCCCATCAGGGTGGGGTCTGAGGTTGCTTTGTATGCCAGACAGAGGTCACCTCTGAGGAGTCTGTAGGAGACTGAGTGAAGGGACAGGGCCTTTAGCCTAGCTGTGTAGGGTAGATGTTTGAGGCCCTAGATTCTCTGGGTGAGGAACCTCTGTGGTCTCTCCAGCTGCTGCATGTGCTTTTGTGAGGTACATGCTGAAAGGGGCATTGTACTCAATAATGGGTCTTATAAGGGAAGAATACAGGGATGTTATGACCACCTTGTCTCTGGATGAGATACCCTTACTAATGAGGTGGGCCATGTAGAAAGCTTTCTGTACAATGGAGGCAATATAGTGCTCAAAAGTCAGTTTGCTATCAACTTGGGTGCCCAAGTCCCTTAAGACTGATTGGATGCTTAGGATCTTATTATTAATGTGATAATTTGTGGGGATGTCACTCTTCCCAAAGGGGATGATGATGCATTTTTTGGCATTCAGTTTGAGGCCATGTTTCTGGCACCAGTCATTTGTTTGAGTGAGACTCTGTTGAAGGATGTCCACATCACTAGGGGAATTGATGGCAGCACCCAGCTTGCAGTCATCTGCAAATTTGGTCAGCCATAGCCCACTGGATTTGGCCTGCACCTCAGAAAAGTATAACCCAAACAACAGAGGCCCCAATACCGATCCCTGGGGTACACCACTTTTTATGGGTCTACTGCTTGAGGTGGCTTCCCCTATTTTCACTAGGTGGGTTCTATCAGTGAGCCAGTTTGGTACCCATCTGGTGACATATGGATTGATGACTAGTTGAGTTTATCTATTATACCTGCGTGGGGAATAGTATCGAAGGCTTTGGCCAGGTCAAGGTAGGTGGTGTGCACCATCCTCCCCTGGTCCATGGCTTTGGTGACTGTCTCAAAGAAATCGACCAAATTTAACAGGCATGACATCCCTTTGATGAAACCAAACTGTGTGGGATCGAGTATTTGGAGGTAGCCAATGTTTTTGTTAATGAGGTCCATGGTAATCTGCTCCATGGCCTTGCAGATCAGGCTAGTTAGGCTGATGAGTGTGTATAATTTCCTAGATTGGTGGATGCTCCACATTTGTGCAAAGGGATGACAGTGGCTCTCCTCCACTTAGCTGGGATGAAGCCAGTACTCAGGCTTTGGTTGAATATGCTGCCTATTGGTGCTGCAATTTCTTGCCTGAGTTCATGTAGGATGCAGCCTGGAATGTTATCGGGCACCATGGAGGCTGTATTTTATGCCTTTGAGAGGGCAGTGATGATTTGCTCCCAAGAGATAAAGGGAGGGGGCAGGTGCTGGGGATGTCCTAATTTACAGATGAGGGGACAGAAGGGTGAAGTTTTCTTTCTGTAAGAACTAGTTTTGCTGAGGTGATTTTACATCTAGGGGGAATGAATGCTAACATTAGGCTTAGAGTCATCAATAAATCTGGTCAGCCACAGGTCTGGATTTACAGTATATAGGTAAGAAATATATGTACCAAAAAGGAGGGGTCTCAGCACTGAGCTTTAGGATACTCTGCTAGTTACTTTCTTACTTTCTGAAGTGTCATCTTCCACCACAGTTATGTAGGTTATATCTTTCATCCAATTTTTAACTATGTATATAGAGCTACCTTGACATCTTTCAGCTTATTTACGGTGCAGGCATGGGGTTTAGTGGCAAAGGCCTCGGTCAAAACCAGATACTTTGTGTGGACTGAATGACCCCTATCTACTGCTTCTGTGACCGTTCTGAAGAACTTTACTAAATTAAGTAAACATGACCTACCCTTAATAAAACTCATCTCGGGTGGCTCCAGTTGTATGAGGTTTTCAATATCTTAGTTTATGAAGTCAGAGATAATACATTTCATGGTCATGCAAATTAAATGTTTTAGGCTGATGGGTCTACAGTGTGCAAGATCTGTGGCAGGGTCCCATTGTAAAGTGGTATTACAACAGCCATTTTCTACACCTCAGTGGCACACCCTGTAACTAGGCTTAAGTTAAACAAGTTAAACAGTAAACAATAATGACTACAATAATGTTTCCAACTTCTAACTTATAGAGAGAGAGTATAGTGCACCTACATAAGCTATAGTGACCCTCTGTACACTCCTCTAAAGTTTGTGAGGAAAGTTAAAGTCATAATCCCACTATCCCCAGCCTAACATAAACAATTACCTCTTAGGTGTGGGAAAATGTTAAGGGAATAATTATATCATCACCAGACCTCAACCTTAAGTGTACACCTGTAAGCAGGGCTGGATTTAGACTAGGTGGAGACTCATACCTCTCAACCTCTTAGCTTAAGAAATCTAGACAAAGTCTCACATAATAGGGGTACAACGGCCCAAAATAGGGGCAAACGTTAAATGTTGCTCTTATAAACTTAGAAAATTGATAAAATAACAGGGTATTTATTACAATGCATTTTCTAAACAATATGAAGTCTGAAACTCACATGTATGACATTATTTACTATTTTACTTCCTCAGATCATCCCAGTGATTTGCCAGAAAACAAAAAAATTTATGAGGAACAGACAGAAATTTCAAAGTAAAAATATGGGCATTCTGTGAAAATCTGGAGGTATGGGTAGAGCTCAGGGCAGAGGTGACTACTAAGGTCATGTCAAACTCCACTTATACAGCCTTGGTTTGTGGGAGGGCTTCCTGCCTCCAGAAATTCTGAAATCTGGGTATTTTATTTCTTATTTTTTGAAAGAGATGACTGTTAATCTGAGCAAGAAACAACAGGATGAGTTACTTTCTTCCAGACACCCCCCCAGCAACCAGTTATAGCCACATCTGTGTACAATAAAACTGTCTCCCTCTCCTCCCAGAAGACTACCTTTAATATGCTGTCATCCAACAATACTAATATAGAGCTGGTATCCCACATCAAACTATTAGGTTTGATTATAGACAACCCCCCCCCCCCCTCAAAATATAGTCTCTACCTTTTGCAACCCATAAAGATAAAAAAGTCTTTTGGCTTTTCCCAATTAGGGGTCGCCACAGCAAATCACTGGTCTGCTATTGATCGGCAGTGGATATTTACGGTGTCCAGTTGCCAGCCCAGCACCCAACCTTTACTGAAGGCACACACATGCACACACACATATCTGCATGTCCTTAAGTTCACTCAACCACAGGGAAGACATGCGGACTCCACACAGAAGGCACTCCAGCCAAGAATCGAACTGGAGAACCTCTTGCTGTGAGGAGACAATGCTAAATGTTGCACCACCATGGCCAATCCCCTCAATCCATAAAGATAACATACCTAAAGCTAGTCTGCCTCTACAGAGTAAAATGCTACCTTACTAACTGTTCTAAACAGAAACATTGCCACTTCTTTTCTACTCTCCACCCTATTATATGCTTCTCCTATCCTAACTAATCTCAACTCCTCTCTAGCAGTCAAACTAGAACAATGCTACAATGTTTGTCTTTTCGGCTTTTCCCGGTTAGGGGTCGCCACAGCGGAACTCCGGTTCGCTAATGATTGGCAGTTGATTTTTATGGTGCCAAGCTGCCAGCCGGACACCCAACCTTCAGTGAAGGCACGCCCATTCACGCATGTCTTTCGGAGGCCACTCGACAGCGGGGAGGACATACAGACTCCACACAGCAGGCATTCCAGCTGAGAATCGAACAGAAGTAGCAAAATTCACAACCAGCCAACAAAACAGATCCCATCACTGCCTCTGTCTAAAACAAGTGAACTGTCTTGATCTAAATAGTTCTCTGTGGTACTCATAATTAATAGCAACATTCAAACTACTGCACAACCTTGAAAAATTCCCATCTATTTACTCCATCATTCAACCTTGCACCACTTAGAGACTCTCTGCTCTGCTGACAAATCATTACTCTCCATAACTAAACCAAACAACAATGCAGGATATTCCCTGTATTCACACTGCTTGCTAACAACTGGAATACCATCCCATGACCCACTCCTCTTAAGAACAGTTTACAACCTGAAAGACTTTAAATGCCAACTGAAGCAAGACCTAATAGATAAATGGCTCTGCACCTGCACCACCTCTGGTTAGAGGGCTACTAATATAACTATATGAATTTGTGCCATAGCCTCTGCTGCACAAAACTGAATGTATTATTATCACAACTATACCCTCCTCTGTCATCCCATCTCCTTTACCTTCCTTGTGCTTTGCACCCTCCTTCATTTTCTGTGCGGTGCACCCTCCTTCCTTTTCTGTGCCTTGCACCCTCCTTCCTTTTCTGTGCGTTGCACCCTCCTTCCTTTTCTGTGCGTTGCACCCTCCTTCCTTTTCTGTGCATTGCACTCTCCTTCCTTTTCTGTGCATTGCACCCTCCTTCATTTTCTGTGCGTTGCACCCTCCTTCCTTTTCTGTGCCTTGCACCCTCCTTCCTTTTCTGTGCATTGCACCCTCCTTCCTTTTCTGTGACTTGCACCCTCCTTCCTTTTCTGTGCTTTGCACCCTCCTTCCTTTTCTGTGCTTTGCACCCTCCTTCCTTTTCTGTGTGTTGCACCCTCCTTCATTTTCTGTGCGTTGCACCCTCCTTCCTTTTCTGTGACTTGCACCCTCCTTCCTTTCCTGTGCCTTGCACCTTCCTTCCTTTTCTGTGCCTTGCACCCTCCTTCCTTTTCTGTACATTGCACCCTTCTTCCTTTTCTGTGCCTTGCACCCTCCTTCCTTTTCTGTGCGTTGCACCCTCCTTCCTTTTCTGAGCCTTGCACCCTCCTTCCTTTCCTGTGCCTTGCACCCTCCTTCCTTTTCTGTGCCTTGCACCCTCCTTCCTTTTCTGTGCCTTGCACCCTCCTTCCTTTTCTGTGCGTTGCACCCTCCTTCCTTTTCTGTGCCTTGCACCCTCCTTCCTTTTCTGTGCATTGCACCCTCCTTCCTTTTCTGTGCATTGCACCCTCCTTCCTTTTCTGTGCATTGCACCCTCCTTCCTTTTCTGTGCCTTGCACCCTCCTTTCTTTTCTGTGCGTTGCATCCTCCTTCCTTTTCTGTGCCTTGCACCCTCCTTCCTTTTCTGTGCCTTGCACCCTCCTTTCTTTTCTTTGGGCTGCTCTCAGTCTTTATCTTTAAAAAAGTTATTCACGTATAGCTCGTTTAATTTTTATTTTTAAATAAAACTGTTTGTAAATGATATAACTGATGTCAAGGATGTCTGAATAATGGAGGTGTTGCTCATGAATGAAACTAACTGTAAATGATGAAACAATGCAAATGATGTTCATGATGTCTGTATAATGGATGTCTACTCCCTGGGTATCTTCTGAAAAAGTCACTGCTCATTCAGCATTTCCTGATAAACAAATGCCAATAAATAAATAAATAAGTGCAGGCATCTGATTGTGATAAAAGAGGATGGCCATGTACTGTATTTCGTCTTTGTTCCAAACAGTTGACACACATTAAAATATTGCATGTTGCTTCATATTGTCACATTAATTCTGCAAAGTGAAATTAATAAACAAACATCTGCAGTCAGCTAGTCATTTTCCTCCACAGAAGACAGACGCAGCAATTACATCTGTTCTGTCTGTGCGTATCAGGTGTCCAGTTAACTAGTTCATTTGACCTCTTGTAAATGTACACTAGCAATAACTGAGAAAATGACAAAAGGGTCAGTTAGTGTCATCCATCCATCTCCAACCTCCACCCAGCAGTTATATCCATAAAGTCTAATGTCTGTGTAATATTATTTCATCTCCACAGTCTACACAAACAATTGCCACACAAATTATCCCAATCTAAGTTACACCCCTCAAATCACAAAGCCAAGAGAAATATTACCAAAAGTATCTGGTTGATCACTGCTGGCATCATAGCAAAAATAATATCACATGTATCTCACTCACAATGTCATTGCAATTCCTTTTATCTCAGCTAACCATAATTCTGCAGAATCTCCGAGATCTTCTCAAAGTTTTGACATCTGCCCCTCTTAAAACGTTTTATTTTCTGGTAAGCTGTAAAGCCAGAAATTAGAGATGCATACTTCTTCTTGTAAAAAAAATAAATAAATGAATAAATAAATAAATAAAACTCTTTCGGGCACTTTGCATCTACATTTGACTGTTATGAGGCCTCTTTTACTTGACCTTGCAACAGTCAAGTTTAAGCTGATACGAGTGCTGTGCCATGGACACATTTTCTTTCAGTATGGGCACTTTATTTATTTCTTTATCTTTTAGAGCAAAGAAAAATATAAAAAAAATAAATAGTGAAAGAGTGCCCCTACAAGCACACCATTCTAGGTGGCCATCTGTTTGGGCTAGGCTTAAGACAGGACCTGAGATGTATATACACGTGTGTGTGTGTGTGTGTGTGTGTGTGTGTGTGTGTGTGTGTGTGTGTGTGTGTGTGTGTGTGTGTGTGTGTGTGTGTGTGTGCGTGCATGCGTGTGTGTGTGTGTGTGTTTTAGTTCCATATCTTTTCAGAGCAAGTTCCACATTCAAACAAAATCTCCTCAAGATTAACTGCTAACATAATAGACCACAAAGAAAGATCAGAACCCTTCTTTTAAACATTTGACTATTTTGTGTTCTCTAGCCCCCATGCCATTGAACGTGTACAATATCTACAGAGGAAATTCCACAAAGACTACATACCAGTAAAACTAAATCAAAGGGGAAAAAAGTTCTGTTAGATACGTCATAGGCAACATGGATGTGAGAAAGAGTCATGGTAAAATAGAATTATCTGAGGAAGGTGTAGCTACATCTTACCAATGAAGCTACCAGATGCAGTGCTCCAAAGCCTACAGTTTAAAGTTGATCATAACAATAGGTAGGTGACTTACCCGAAACTTCATGGATGAAAGTTTGTACAAGATATCATTCATCTGTTCTCGGATCAACGCCCATGTAATTTTTTTTTCAGACTGGCTGGTTGACTCCACAGCATGTCGTGCCATGTCATAAAATGCGATCATATTCTGCAGCATCCCCACTGTTTTGAAAAAAGGGCAGTACCTGGGAGAGAAAGAGAGAGACAGACAGAGAGACAGAGAGAGACAGAGAGAGAGAGACAGGTTTATTACATTAAAGAGTGTGAAAATCATTTGCTCTTATGATAAACTTTTTCTCAAAACAATCATTCTTATTAGATGAAAACAAGTATAAACATTTAAGCATAATTTCTCTTTGAAGGAGCACTTATTCAAGTGTGTGTGTGTGTGTGTGTGTGTGTGTGTGTGTGTTCAGACTTTTACATAAATATCATAGTTTTAAAATATTCTCTTGCATTACCTTTATTAAATAATCAGATAAGGCATTGAGTAATACAATATTTTAAGCCAGAAAGCACCAAATACTACAAGCGGTAATAAAGTAGTACATGGAAACAGAAAAAAAAATCTTATGTAGGAATATGTGAGAGAGTTTTCTGATGCTTTTTTGATATCTTAATTTAGAAAACTGTAAACACATTGGATCTGAAGGGATCTGAAGCAATATAAAATAAATCAATGTTTAAAATGAAGCATGGAAAAGTGAATATCTGAGGAGAATGAATTCTGCAACAGATGTTGGAGGGGAAGGACAGAAAGAAAGTCAAGACAGTTTGGTAAGAGAGTTATGTAATAAAAGAGTAATTCAGCATTCAAAGTTCTTTAATGGTAGACTTCAAAGCTAGTAGTAGTTTATATCCACTGCTTCCGTTTTAATATTCTAGTGTATGAAAAGGCCTTTGTATTTCTATGAAGATAATTATTTTTCTCATCCTTTTCTCTCCTTCTTGAACAAGACAGTTACATACTTTCATGTCTCAGCATCTGCATCAAGATGAAACTATTGACTGCCATTCTTACTATAACTTTCTTTCATACTTTGAATAAAGTTCTGTGAAAAACCCCCTACCACATGGAGTGCAGCCATCATTGGAAGTTCTGTGCTGCAAAAGATGTATATACTTCACATGGCTTTCAAAAGGCCTGGTGTAATATAACATATTTTTTCCAGGCCTTCGACCAAGATCATCCCCACACTCCTATGTGGTACTCTCTGCAATTAATACAGGAGCAATTTGTTTTCAGAGCTACAGGGGACATGTATTTTTGCAGTGGTACAGCAGTTAATGTTGTCACCTCACAGCAAGAGGTTTTGCATTTCGATTCTCGGCTGGGGTACCTTCTATGTGGAGCCCACATGTCCTCCCTGTGTTTGCATGGGTTTCCCCCAGGTACTCTGGTTTCCTCCTACATTCCAAAGACATGCATCTGGAGTGTTTCTCCATGTGCCTCCACTAAAAATAGTCTCTGTCCTAGTTGGACTTTCCTGGTTAACAAATGTTAAATGAATAAATAATAATTTGCAATTCATTGCTGGAGACAGGGTGAGTGTGAATACGAGGTATTACTGTGCCATGTGGGATATATATCTTTAACTACACCAGTGCTAGCCACAGGAAGCTGCATGTCAAGTGATACCATTTTTTAGAGGTGGTTTGAGTGAAGAACTTGTAAAGGCTAATAA
>NC_056746.1:934578138-934755638 GCF_019279795.1 Protopterus annectens
ATATATATATATATATATATATATATATATATATATATATATATATATATATATACACATATATATATATATATATGTATATATATATATATATATATATAGGCTCCCTTTGGAATCTCGAAATACTGAAATGCCGAATTTAAGTATTTTGAGACCAAATTGTTGAATCTGCAGTTGCGCGAAACTGCAGTATATCGAACCCAGAAATGTCGAACCCGCGGTATTGATCGCGCGTTAGGTAAGTGTTATGTTTTTTAAGGGTTTTGGGCAGGGTTTGTGTGTATGTGAGTGTGTTGGGGAGTGTTAGATGTGGGTTAGGGTAGGCAAGTAAGAGTGTGAGTGTGTCTGTGTTGAGAGTGGTGGTGTTTGTGGGTATGTGATGTGTGTTTGTCCAAGGGGGGTATAGAATGTTTGGTGGTAGGTTTTCTATCTTTTGGTGTTTAGTGCGGCCTCAGAGTTAGTATATATAAGTAGTGGGGGTGTAGGGGGTGCAGCTGCTTATAGGAAGGGTAGGTGTGTGTGTTTGTTTTGTTATGTTCATGTGGGTTGTTTTGCTTTTTTGTAGTTTCAGGAGGTTGGTGTATTTGTGTTTTCATGTGTGGTGTAGTGTTTTGTTTACGTTCGCGGTTTTGATTTTTGCAGTTTTAGTTTTTGGTTTGTGAGTTTTTGGCTTTATAGTCTCGAGATACTGAAATTTGATATTTCAGTATTTTGAGATTATAAAGTGAATATATATATATATATATATATATATATATATATATATATATATATATATATGGTTACTATCATTATTTTGAGTCACAAGACGTTAAGTCTTTATATGGTCGACACACTTCCATGAAAAATGGAATGTCGAATTCTGGTATAGCCAACACAAACTTAGAACTTTGAAACTCCCTACTGCTCAGCACCCAGGAACCAGCATCACCATGAGTCCAGAAAGGGGCAAGGTTGGACAAATGGTAATGGTGTTCAACATACCGCTGTACGGGATGTAAGAATCGCACATGTAGACTAGACTGCCTGTGACTCAAAATAGTGACAGCAAACCTATATATACATATACATTTTATATATATATATATATATATATATATATATATATATATATATATATATATATATATATACATATGCATATCCAGCCATCCACAACCCCTTTTTCCCATTTTTGCACATGGGAAACACACTTTAACACACTGTCGGGTGGTTAGCCCTGCCGTAGTAGTTCATCCACACCACATAGTCACATACACACTCACACTATTGCCAATTTAGAGTGTCTAATCCACTTACTGTGTGTCTTTGGAATGTGGGAGGAAACTAGAGCACCTGGAGGAAACCCACATGAACACAGGGAGGACATGCAGACTCTGCACAGAATGCACCCCAGCCAAGAACTGAACCAGGGAACCTCTTACTGTGAGGTGACAATGCTATCTGCTGCACACCTTTTCCACCCCATATCCATGGAAAAAGGGATTAGATGCACCCATCTTTAACTGGATGCAGTGATTATTTGCACAGTACCGGTCTAGTGTGTTTTTGTGCTATAGATTTACTTTACAGTACCCAAATATTTGAAGTAATTCCTGTGGTGTAAAATAACTCTCTGTGAGGGTACAAAATGAGGCAAATATTTTTTTAAGGGTTTCGGAAATAAATATTCATCTGAATAAACTCAGTGGAATCAAGCATTTACCTTTTAGGGCAAAATACAAAATGATATAGAAAGAATGTTTTTCTGTTTATGTATGTATGCATGTATGTATGTATTCATGTACATGTGTATTTAATGCCTTATTTATTTATTTTTTGTACCCAAGTAGGATCCAAAGGACCATGTTTAGCCATGATATGGACCTCACAATAGTCAAGTTTAATAAACTACATGTAAAATAAAATGACTACAGACATATGGATAAAAGAGCAACAGATTTCATAAAACATATTAAATTTCAACTCTAACAAATGCAAAGTAATTGAACAAGTATGTGAATGCAAGATGCTTTTAAAGAAAATAGTTGACAGTGAAGGAGATATAGATAGGAAAATACTTTTTAATCAGTACCTGTGTGACATTTATAAGATGAAATTTGGAGAAAGGTCCATAATGTGTTCTTAAAACTAGGAAACTGGATAGATTTCTTATTTTATCTTAAACTTAAGTCATTTTTCCATTAAGCATGTTTGCAGTTCAACAGCCTACATTTAAAATCAAAGTAGATCTATGATCAATATTAAAGTACCTGCCTAAACATTTTTCTTATTATAATTAACTTTGCTAGCCCCATGAAATACTCAGTTAGGGATAAATTAATGCTGTGATGCAAGGAAAAGGTCTTATGCAAACACCTGGAAAATGTAATCACAAACGTTATACCATCTAAAAGTAGGTTCATTTAGGTATCTGAATTATAGTTAAATCTCTTTGAAGAAGATAACAGAATTCAAATCGATTTGATCATATATATATATATATATATATATATATATATATATATATATATATATATATATGTATATATATAGTGTATAGACTCCTGTAAAAAATGCCAGGTTTTTGCAATATAAAAAAATGAGGCCACAATAAATCATTTCAAAACTTTTCCCAACTTTAATGTGACCTATAATCTGTACAATTCAACTGAAAAACAAACAAATCTGTTAAGGGAAAAAATATAAAAAATAAATGTACAATAAACTGGTTGCATAAATGTGCACTCCCTTAAACTAATATTTGGTTGATGCACCTTTTGATTTAATTACAGCGTTCAGTCTTCCTGGGTAGGAGTCTATTAGCATGGCACATCTTGACTTGGCAACATTTGCCCTCTCTTCCTTGCAAAAGTGCTCCAAATCTGTCAGATTGCAAGGGCATATCTTGTGCACAGCCCTCTTCAGGTCACCCCACAGATTTTCTATTGGATTTACGTCTGGGCTCTGGCTGGGCCATTCCAAAACTTTAATTTTCTTCTGGTGAAGCCATTCTTTTCTTGATTTGGATGTTTGTTTGGGGTCATTGTCATGCTGAAAGGTGAAATTCCTCTTCATCTTTATCTTTCTAGCAGATGCCTGAAGGTTTTTGGCCATACATGACAGGTATTTGGAACTGTTCATAATTCCCTCCACCTTGACTATAGCCCCAGTTCCAGCTGAAGAAAAGTTAACCCCAAAGCATGATACTGCCACCACTATGCTTCACCGTGGGGATGGTGTTCTGTTGGTGATGCGAAGTGTTGTTTTTGCACCAAACGTTCCTTTTGGAATTGTGGCCAAAAAGTTCAGCCTTGTTCTTATCAAACCAAAAAACATTTTCACACATACTTTTGGAAGATGATGTATTGTTTTGCAAATTTTAGCCGAGCCTGGATGTTTTTCTGTGTAAGAAAAGGCTTCCGTCTTGCAACCCTACCCCATAGTCCAGACATATGGAGAATACGGGAGACTGTTGTCATATACAGTACACAACTAGTACTTGCCAGAAATTCCTGCAACTCCTTCAGTGTTGTTAGATGTCTCTTGGCAGCCTCCCTGACCAGTTTTCATCTTGTCTTTTCATCAATTTTGGAGGGGCGTCCAGTTCTTTGCAACATCACTGTTGTCACATATTTTTATCCACTTTTTGATGACTGTCTTCACTGTGCTCCATGGTATATCCAATGCTATAGAATTTTTTTTGTACCCATCTCTTGACTGATACCTTTCAGCAATGAGATCCCTTTAATGCTTTGTAAGCTATCTGTGAACCATGGCTTTTGCTGTAGCGGGCAACTGAGTAATTGTCAGGAAAATCCTACTAGGACAGCTGAACTTTATTTTGGGTTAATCAGAGTCTCTTTAATTGATGGCAGGTGTGTACCCAAGAAGACTGAATGCTGTCATTAAATCAAAAGGTGCTTCAACAAAGTATTAGTTTAAGGGTGTGCACTCTTATGCAACCAGCTTATTGTACGTTTTTTATTTTTTTATATTTTCTCCTAACAGATTTGTTTGCTTTTCAATTGAATTGTATAGGTTATAGGTTGCATTAAATTTATTGTGGTCTCAATTTTTTATATCACAAAAACCTGGCATTTTAACAGGGGTGCGTACACTTTTTTATATCCACTGTATATGTGTGTGTGTATATATCAAACGTTATTTCCCAGATTCCGTACCCATACTCACATGCAGATTGCCCTCTGAAGTGTCTGAGACATTTGACTTAAGCACTGAAGTTGTGAAACAACACTCTTTCTTAGAAGGTCATTTTTTAAAATGTCTGTTCTAGTGACATTGATACAAAAGTTGCAGCAAGGAATTCAGCATTAATACATTTGCATCTCTAGGCAAAGGGTTAATGTAGTGTAAAAGCTCAGGTTAGTTCTATTCCAGGATAACCACACGTTACTGCTGTAGAGCAACACGATGCTTGACTCCTCATTTTATTAATACCTGATTGGAGTTCCTGTTCTAGCATTCCATAATGATGAAGGCAATGAGGACAAAAAACATTGGGTGATATTTCAAAAGAGTAAAACAGTGCAAAATGGCATTTCAGAATCACTTAATGTACCTGTCATACGGAGAGTATCCATTTTGTTGCAGGAAGTCATCCTTCAGGAGTTTAGCAACTTCTAATGTGATCTTATCCACTTCAGCTAAGGAAGCCTGTAAAATAATAAATCAAGAGAACTCAGTCACCACATGAAGCCTTGCAAAAGGTTGGTATTAACCTGACTTGTTTTTCTACCCATTCTTTCAGAAGTGGGCATGCATCAGTTATGACCAAGAAGAGGTATTGGAAGAAGTTATTTGGATCAGAAGATGGCCATCTAAAGCCTTTCTTCAATACACTACATAAAAATGAGGAGAGGGACAGAGAGGAGCAGGTGAAAGGATGTATGGCCATTCAAAACTGCAAAGAAAGGAAGATTGATAAGTCAAGTGGCAAACTAAGTTGTGTCTTTTCTTTTACAGGTCACAGGTGTCTAGAGACAGTGTTTCTGATTAGACGCTCTCATTTGCATTGGTACATGAAGCAAGATGGAGTTCATCTGGTCAAGGAAGAAGCTGGTTCTCAAGACACGAAAATGGAATATAATTTGCTAGGTCATCAGGCACATAACCTGATCTCAGCTCAATCAGTAATGTGGCAGATTTGACTTATTTTTATACTGGAGTAGTAACGGTTTGAGTAGCATAACAAATAAGATCTTTTATGTTTGATGTTTAAGGATATTTTGTGGATAAAGCAATTTCCTCTTTCTGTGACTTGGAAAGAGTATACATAAATTGGTATGAAGAAATGTGTTAAATGATGCAGCAATAGAAAAGGCAAAGAAAAGTATAAATGTAGATGTGTAAATAAGCCAAGACACTGGGTTTATGATCTATACTACTCTAATTTTGAATAGAGGGATTCAGCTTGGCTCAGGACCAACAAATTGCACCTAAAAGATGCATGGCTACATTTGTTTAACCTTTAATTACGACTTCTTTTACAAGACCTGGAAGAGGATAGTTGGCGTGAATGTGAACTTCACAGTTCACACACACACACACACACACACACACACACACACACACACACACACACACACACACACACACACACACACACGCACACACACGCACACACACACACATACACACATGCGTGCGCACACGCACACATATCCACAAACACACACACACACACACACACACACACACACACGCACACACGACAGGGACAAAAAGATGTAAAGGAGGCAGTCAGGTAGCATGGCAGATGGAATAGGGCTGAAGATGAAGGACAGGGATAGAACATGGCAACAGACCTCAGCTGGTGTAAAGTTTGCAATGCAGCCTCATAATATGCTTCTTAATTTCTGAAAATACCTGTCCTGCACCCACTCTGCTTAAACCAAAGTCAGGTGATTTTCCCATACTTAACATAATTGAGTCAAATTAAGTTTACCTTTTTACATAATTCATTCTACTCACTTTTTAAAATATGTTACTGTTATAACTATTATTGTAGATATAATCAAATTAATATAATTTTAATATGAGTAACTCTTCCTTCTAAAACATATATTGCATAGACTACACAAAAGTTGCTCTAACAAGAATTCATCTGTCTATGTACCTGATAAGACTGATTAGACATAGCCAGCTGCAAAGGTTTAGGAGGATAAATTCCTGATTATGGCCTAGGCAACCCAAGTTTTATTATTAACCACTTTACCTGATGATACTGGCAGAGGAGGATAGGAGTGAATAGCCTTTGCTAGCTTGTCCATCCTTAGAGGGAGGTAGTTCTAGTTTGCCACTTGGGTGACACCTAAAGGGAGCACTGGGTGTTGCACCCATGGAGCATAAGTCTGTGTGCACATACTGTTCTCATGCATTAGCAGAGCAGAGAGAGCATGGAAAGGCATGTTCCCTGAGTCAGGCATCTGTACTGGAGCTCAAAGAGGGTTGGGATGGTGGCCTAATGGTTAAGGTGTTTGCCTTACAAACACAAGGTGCAGGGATTGAGTCTCACAAGGGATAACTGGCTAGGCTTAAAATGGCTCGCAAGGGCAGTTAGCTTAGTACTAACCTATGAACCTATGAACCTATAAGAGCTGCCACAAGGGAAGGAGGTGCCCCACTAGGAGACAGATAAGATAGCCCACCAAACTCAGAAGCTGGCTCACTCCTTTCCACCTAGCTCTTGCCACAGGGGCAATGAACAGGCTGATAAGGTATCCCTGGGAAGGAACAAAGCTACAATGAGATTATCATATAGCCTGGGGATGCTTGGCTCTCTTCCCATGTGAAATGAATAGAGCAATGGCTAAAGAAAGCAGAGCCACTCAGCAGGTCGGGTGGGGTGTAATAAAAGATTATGTAGGCAAACTTTTTTATTGGAGAATTGTTTTGATAAATTTAATAACAGTTTTACCAAACTGAGTTATAACTTGATTAATCTGAAGTGTGATTAAATGCCATATTTATGTTCAGACTAGCCTGGCCTGAATGTGTTCCATTTGAATTAGCACTCTACCCTGGAAAACAAATTTAAATAGTCAGTTATGGAAAAATGTATCTATGCCTCTTCTGAATTATATAAGGCCTTGGAAACAAGGCAATCATAAAAGTCAAGACATCCAAACACAGCCTCAAAACAAAGGGATGCAGAGAGCCTTTGTCATGACAGGTACAGAAATATATTTGTCAGCGCAACACAAAATAATTTCATTTGGAAATATATTTTTCATTACATTACTACTTTAAGATAGATCATTAATGTAAAGACAAATGTAACAAGGGAGACATTAGGATATTTATTTATTTTACATTTGCTAACCAGATAGTGTCCGGCTAGGCAAGTAGCCCATTTTCAGTGGAGACACAGGGAGAAAAGCTCCACAGCAATAGTACAAAAAATTGTACAAAGATTTATAAAAAATATACAAAAGTTTAACAGTTGCCTACAATCACAATTTACAAAAAGAGAATGTAAACAGAAAACATTACATTTCCTAAGCCTTGCTACAGACAGTAATATGAAACTCATTAGATACATAACTAAAATAAACCATTGTGATATTTTCATTTGGTAGAAGTAAGACAAGGAGAAGATAGCAGAAAAGGAACATTTTGATTGATGGCTTGAGAAACTAGCCAGGAGTATTATAGGAGCATAGCCAATATTGAGTAAGATATTCCTTTAGGAGTTGTTTGAAGCTGACTATCTGTGATTTTTAGGATATTCTGGGTAATATGTTCCACTGTTTTGGCTACTTTGTAGGAGAAGAGAGAGTCACCAAAATAACTATGGGACTTTGTAACCTTGAGTATAAGTTTATCAGATGATCTAAGAGTCAGTCCTGTGGTTGGTATTTAGTTGCACTAGGTTGGAGAGTAGAGGGCACATTCACACTGAGATGTTTGTTGTATGCGAATACATCCTGATTTCTGGTTAGCTGGTCCATATATGAATATAAGTCCCCTTACCTTGCCAACCAGTTGCACGATTTCAGCCAGATCCTCTTCTTCCTGTAGTATTTCCTTGGCTTTGGTCCTCAGTGGTATAAATTCTGGGAAGCTCTTGTCATAGTATTCTTCCAGGGGTCGAAGATACTTGCTGTAGCTAATAAGCCAGTTCACAGAGGGGAAATGCTTCCTCTGAGCCAGTTTCTTGTCCAAACCCCAGAAAACCTGAAAGATAGAGCAAGCCAAATCATTTCAAGTTGCTGAAAAAATGTCTTTGAACAAATCACAAAACCCACCTCTAACTAATTTCCTCTACAGCAATTAATTTATTTGTAGTTTGTTGACCAGGTTACCAAACTTAAGCAGAATATGCATTAATTGTCATAATTATGGTACTGCAAGCTTTCTAGTGTTTGGCAAGTGTTATAGCTTCACTCTGTCATGAAACATTCATCATACAGATTAAACAAATTTTAAAACCAACAAATTTTCTTAACCCTACCTTCCACTATAACATTCATGACATTAATTGCACTTTGCATCTTGTTGTTAGCTTAATGGACTATAAGCATAGCAGAGAAAAATGGACTGCAATTATACATTTTAGCACAGGTCACTTAATAACTATTTTAGCCAGTACTTAACTATGCAGAATTTGAACTAGTGACCTAAAGGTTGATGATGCATTTACTTTTACCATTACCTTTCCATTAATTTGTGCAACTTTTCCAGCAAAAGAAATCATAAAAGCGTAACAAGCACTAAGTCAATATGCTTTTCATTTATTTGTTTATTTATTTTGTATTTTGTATTTTCCTCGTGTTTTCATGTTTAGAAATGCTGACCATCTCTTGGCCTTCAAACAGTCCTGGTGCTCCATACATAAAGACATCTTGATGGCCATGGGAGATGAGATACTCAGATTTCAGTATCACACATCTCCCTACACAGTAGGACAAGTATAACAATATCTGTGAATATTAAAACTGAAGATTTGTCCTGCATCAGTAGACTTTATAAAAAAGACAATCATTTATGTGAGTATGTATCTATCTATATATATATATATATATATATATATATATATATATATATATATATATGGGTCCCATTCAGTACACCGACACGCCAGAAGGCCGACACTCTAAAGAAGGAGACGAGAAGACCGACGACGCAGATGATCGACAAGGTGAGATCCCGACGGATGAAACACTGACATGGGAAGGTGTGAGCGCGACTCGGTAAGTGTGCGATAGAGTGAGGGATTTAGTGTTAGGGAGCGGACAGGTAAGTGTGAGATAGTGAGGGACTGTAGTTTTAGGGGCGGGTTAAGTGAGTTAGGGTTAGGGTGCGGGTAGGGTGAGTGTGCGATAGTGACAGACTATATGTTTAAGGGTGGGTTAAGTGAGTTAGGGTTAGGGTGCAGGTAGGGTATGTGTGCGATAGTGACGGACTGTAGGTTTAGGGGTGGGTTAAGTGAGTTAGGGTTAGGGTGCGGGTAGGGTGAGTGTGCGATAGTGATGGACTATATGTTTAAGGGTGGGTTAAGTGAGTTAGGGTTAAGGTCCGGGTAGGGTAAGTGTGCGATTGTGTCGGACCTTAGGGTTAGTGTTTGGGTTAAGGTTAGTGCATGTATAGTTGTGTGTAATCTGTAGTTTACGTGTTGTGTGTCGGTGTTTTGGGTGTCGGTGTTATGGTGTTTGGTTTTGTGCGTTGTCGGTATTGTGTGTTGTCGGTCTTTTGGTGTCGGTGTTTTGGGTGTCAGCTTTGTGGCATGTTGGTGTTGTGATAGGGATCCATATATATATATATATATATATATATATATATATATGTATGATTTCATTCATTCAATTATTCATTCATTCATTAATACTGCAGTTGTGCAGTTCCACTGACGTCTTCTTGGGTATTTCATAAAACTTATTTAAGAGTCAATAACCAGGCTGTTACTTACCATGTTCATAGGTATGTACTAGGCTCATGACCACTGGAACTTTTTTAAGTCTAGGCATGCATCCCAAATCTGATAAGTTCTGGTAAACTTATTGGTGTAAGCAGGAGTTTGGTAGATGAAACATTTATAAGCAGGGACCTGAAAGATGAACCATGTGGTAATGAGGTCAGAACAGGTTGGGGTGATATTGGGAGAGAGCAATGCTTGAACATTATTTTTGTTTGAAACAGTTGAGGAGAGATTAGTATCTGTACATTGAAAACATGATACCGAAGCTGTCAAACATCAATCAATGTTTTAATTGTATTATTATTTTATTTTTTTATTTTTAATTTCATTCACTAATAATCAGAAAAAAGATTTATATTTTCAGGTTCTGTGACTCTTGCTAATTGTTTTTTTATATGTTGCTGGAGGATTTGCAGAATAAGAATTTCTTTGTACTTTGAGACTCTGTCTCTCTAGTACATATGACAATAAAGTTGAATTGAATTGAATTCAAAAACTGTAAAGTTCCTGTCAGAATTTCAAATGCTTGGTTAAGAGAGAATAGACTTCAACGTATTCACTCAAGAAATGATACTCAGGATTCTTGTGTTAAACGTCATCCAATGTTATTGGCCATTCCTCATTTTCTACCTTTGAAATCATATTAATGAATGCTGATCCTCCTAACAGTTAATATGTATATCTACACTAAAGCTCATATGTTTAAGTTATAGCCAAGAAATATATTGCTACCATAACTATGTGTTATACTTCTTAAAACATTTGAAGGGAAGCTGGATTTTGTGCCCTCTTTTTATATTTCATGTTTACTTGGTTCTATCCAAACTACCCCAAATCTTGATACTGATCATTTAATTATTAAAAATAATGAATGCCAAAGAAATTCTCCACATTTATTTCATTAATTGCTATCCCAGCTCTTCATTATAATTAAAACATATATTACTTGGTAACTTGCATAAAAAACACTCCAGACTGAAAAGCCTTCCTCTTCACTAACTTGTCTCCCAATTTACAGTATTAAAAACATTAACTCTTGGGAGGAGTGTCCATTAAGTCTGTGCTTTTAAAAAATATTTTGTCAGCTTTGTTTGAATTTGAAGGTGTCATGTCAATGCTTTTTTCAAGAACAACCAATATTTATTTATATAATAACAGAGGTGTGAGCTAAAAATTTAAGATGAATTGCCACATGAAAAGTTGTTTGTTTTTCTTTCGGCTTTTCCTGGGGAGGGGTCGCCACAGCAGAACTCTGGTCCGCTAATGATTGGCAGTAGATTTTTACGGTGCCAATGTGCCAGCCAGACGCTCAACCTTCAATGAAGGCATGCCCATTCACGCATGTCCTTCAGACACCACTCGACTGCGGAGAGGACATGAAGACTCCACACAGAAGGTGCTCCAGCCGAGAATCGAATGGGGAACCTCTTGCTGTGAGGCGACAATGCTACCGCTGCACCACCATGGCTCCTGCACCACCGTGGCTCCTATTTCTACAAAACCACAAAGAGATACAGCGCCTTCTAAAATTCTGAGGCTTGAAGTATCAGGTATGATGATATCCTTCTCAATTTAATTAGCACCTCATGAAAGAGAAGTTATTTCAGTGGAGAGCAACATGGATGTACCATTGGCCTATTTAGGCAATATTGACACAAAATCATCAAATATGGAGATCTGAGTTTTATCCTCAGGGGTAGCTTTGCAGCTCTCCATTTTCTGTTGCTTAGAATGCACATTTCACCATTAGACTGGCAACAGTACCGTCTAGAGTAAGTATGAAGAGACTTCATTATACATAAGTCTGGAGAGTATTTAAAAATGTGATAACAGTACCGTCTAGAGTAAGTATGAAGAGACATCATTATACACATCTGGAGAGTATTTAAAAATGTGAAAGTACCGTCTAGAGTAAGTATGAAGAGACATCATTATACACATCTGGAGAGTATTTAAAAATGTGATAACAGTACTGTCTAGAGTAAGTATGAAGAGATGTCATTATACACATCTGGAGAGTATTTAAAAATGTGATAACAGTACCGTCTAGAGTAAGTATGAAGAGACGTCATTATACACATCTGAAGAGTATTTAAAAATGTGATAACAGTACCATCTAGAGTAAGTATGAAGAGACATCATTATACATAAGGCTGGAGAGTATTTAAAAATGTGATAACAGTACCGTCTAGAGTAAGTATGAAGAGACGTCATTATACACAGGTCTGAAGAGTATTTAAAAATGTGATAACAGTACCGTCTGGAGTAAGTATGAAGAGACGTCATTATACACAGGTCTGGAGAGTATTTAATAATGTGATAACAGTACCGTCTGGAGTAAGTATGAAGAGACGTCATTATACATAAGTCTGGAGAGTATTTAAAAATGTGATAACAGTACCGTCTGGAGTAAGTATGAAGAGACGTCATTATACACATCTGGAGAGTATTTAAAAATGTGATAACAGTACCGTCTAGAGTAAGTATGAAGAGACATCATTATACACATCTGGAGAGTATTTAAAAATGTGATAACAGTACTGTCTAGAGTAAGTATGAAGAGACGTCATTATACACATCTGGAGAGTATTTAAAAATGTGATAACAGTACCGTCTAGAGTAAGTATGAAGAGACGTCATTATACACATCTGGAGAGTATTTAAAAATGTGATAACAGTACCGTCTAGAGTAAGTATGAAGAGACATCATTATACACATCTGGAGAGTATTTAAAAATGTGATAACAGTACCGTCTAGAAATAGTTCCCTCATCTACTCATACATTATATGCTTGACAATTAGAAATACACAGTGCAACATTTTTAATACATAGAGCAATCCTGACTCACATAGTATATATAATATATGGTAACCGAAGAGTCACAGTAGACAAAGTACTATACTTCTTAAACTACTGAAAACTAAACATAAAAAATGAAAAAAAAGAAGAGGATACCAAAGCGAATTGGATAGCTAACATAGTATATATGTTTACAAACAGAGTGAGGTATTCATAAACAAGATATATAGTGGTGCACAGTCCTTGTGTGTACTGTAGTTTATATGAAATCTGTACATTAGAGTGATTTATAGAACAAAATTCCTTAAAGGAAGATAATGCATATATGGCCCCCTGTAATCAACAGTTAATATAATCAATTATAGAGTGCATTATGCAGTGAGGTGTGTACAAGCAGCCAGAGTTAAATGGGGGTATAGCTGACATTACACGTATAGTGATGGCTGCCACTCCTCCTTATTCCTCTATTTACACTCATGTTGAAGACAACTGCTTGAGGTCCAGGAAGCTGATCCTCAGATCCAGAAAATGATTCACAATGTCAGTATGATAAAGGGAATATTGTGTTTTAGAAGAATGCAGCCCATCGTGTCTAATTACAGGAAAATTATTCAGACTATGTCAGATGTGCTGTTTGCACCATTTCTGCAGTTAGCTATGCAAAAATACTTCAGCAGTAATATAAGGAACCCTTAGATTATAATACAGAAATGAAGCCTTTGGAGTTATGTACACACATTGGAGCCAGAGGGGCACATATAGCAAGGAGCACATGCAGATAACTTTGGTGCTCCTATATGTGATTTGCATGCATGACGCAACAGCATCCATTTTGCGCTGCTCATCTACATGTGGTAGCAGCATGATTAATGGAACCTTTGTGGCTTGTACTTTATGCATGTTTACCATCAGACAAATGTATAGTGTTACATCTGGGGAATGTGTTGCTCCTTTCATGTATCACTGGCTGCAGATGGCTATATAGCTTTCATCTGGTCTTTTGTTTGGCTGTACCACACTGCTGCATGTATAGGCTGACATTCCATGTGTTTTACATTCCTCCTAATACTGAGTTGGGCTTTACAAAAAGAGGAATATTGCTTTTACATATTATGCTAGGAAAGTTATCCAGTTTTCAGGATAATTAGCTGTCAGTGTCAGTGGCTAATAGGTAGCAATATTCGATATTAGAACAAAAACATAGCCTCTATGAGACCCGGTAACATCCCAGGCTGTGTTCTCAATGGTTTAAAACAGGAGTTAGCAACATCATTGGGTACCCTTTTCAATCACAGCCTAAGCACTGTTTTTGTCTGTGCTGAATGAAAAACAGCTACTGTCATCTCCTTGTACAAGGGGGGGTGTATCACCAATCCTGGTATAGACGCTAAGCAGCCTTATCTGCAAGACCATGGAGAGAATCATTATGGACCCCCTGTTGTAGAAGGAAGTACAGCCCCCCTGTTGTAGAAGGAACTATGGACCCCACTGATGTAGAAGGAAGTAGCAGTCCACAAAAATCACAAAAAGTGATTGGCCAAAGAAGAGCCATAAAGATGATAGAGTGGACTATTGAGGATAAGAAATTACTTATGTATTGTTAGTATTATGTAAAAAGCCCAGACACAAGATATACAAAAGATTAAGAGAGAAATTAGAGGAAAGAAAAATACTTCCGCAGGAAAAACTGTCAGAAGCTTCAAATAAAAAGTTGCGTTCATTTTTACAACATATTTTTGAAAAACAGTATATAGATCAAGAAACTTTGATCTGCTTAGAAAAAGAAGCATCTGAGGATGTGCGAAAATATAAACAACAAAGCCTAGAGATATTTGAAAAATATAAAAAAGACATATGGACATGGGAAAGAAAGAAAGAGAGATTTGATATGGTGCAATATTTATGCAAAGGATAAGTTAACTAATCGAGAGAAGGCAGCCCCAAAGATATTCGAAGAGAAATACAGGTAAAGGCACCCAAATATGGAACATTTACCAATAAAAAATAATATCACAAAGATGGAATGTGGAAAAGAAGATCAGTAAAACAGAAGTTAAAGAAATATAAGTTGAAGTTATGGAGTGCCTGCGAAGTGAAGGATTTAATGTAGAAGGTCTAAGACAGTCTACATCACAACATGATGGAGTGAGTCCCCAGAATAAGGAAAAGCAAGAAGATCAGGAGACATGTGAAGAAGAAATATGGACATGGGAAAGGAAAAGAGATTTAATATGGTGTAATATTTATGCAAAGGAGCAAGCAAAACTAACCAATACAAAAAGAGCAGCACCAAAGATATTTGAAGGAAAATATAGGCAAAGGAATCCGGATATGGAAAACTTTACAATACAAAAAAATGAGAAGATGAAGAGGAAAAGTAGATAAAGAAATTAGTAATGGAGAAGTCAAAGAAATGGAAATTGAGGTTATGGAGCACCTGCAAAGAGAAGGATTCAGTGTAGAAAATCCAATACAGAAAGCACCACAGCAGGATAAAGCAATGGATATCCAAATTAAGGGGAAAACAGTGGAAAAGGAAGCAATTGGTCAGATGCCATATCAAGATATTTTGGAGCCTTCCACAGGAAACCAGTATAAACGTTCACTTGGAGCTAGACAGCAAGAAAAGGAGCAGAAAACTGTGGAAACTCTGGTGCAGTCAATGGTGAGGAGTGATAGGCCAGTGAGTACCCATATGACAGAGCAACGGATGACACAGGATGACATTGAAGACAATGTGCCACAGAAAGATGCTACAGAACTTTCTATAGAATGCCCGCAGGAAACAGAAAACAAGGGTGGCCTAATGGTTAAGGTGTTTGCCTTACAAACACAAGGTGCAGGGTTTGAGTCTCACAAGGGATAATTGGCTAGGCTTCAAATGGCTCACAAGAGCAGTTAGCCTAGTACAGCAGTGTCTAACCCGCGGGCCGCATGCGGCCCTCAGAGCTCTTCCATGCGGCCCGCGGCATTTAAATTTAATTTTAATTTAACTTTTTTTCCGTGTGTTTACACGTTCGCATACTTTTGCTGTTCTGGGCATGCGCCAACTTCCGTTTTTTCACGTTTTTTCATACCAGCGTCGTTCCGCTGGTATGCGCATGTGCGAAAACACCTTTCGGTCGTTTTTTATAGTTCTGGTAAAGCTGAAGGAGGGAGCAAGATCATGGAGAGAGGATTTATTTTATTTCACTGACTACAGTTACACTACATTGCATAGCAAAAGGTAAGGTAAGTAATTTTAATAAGATCTTTTTAACTTGTTTGGAATACGTCTAGTGCTTGACATGTACATTTCATGATTGTCTTGTCTTGGTCTCTCGTAGATGTTCTGAGATTTTGTCATTAACATCCTCCCCTTGGGCTTGTCTTAGATCTGGTGTACTGGACTAAATTCTGAAATTAGACAAAAATCACTCATTGTTAACCTTTGAAAGTTAATATTTGAAGCATCAATCACACTGGTGTAAAATCTAACTACCATAGCAAATGCTCCCCCCCCCACCTTTCATTGCCTTCTTTCCACTTCAAACCTTGTGGCAGTTAAATTACTGAGCTTTGCTTTGTGTCTTTCTTGTTAGGTCACCATATCCATAGTCACTGTGCACAGTCGCATAGAGAACTTGGGTGTAGTGGTTCTTGTTAGCTGTCCAGGAGGATAGAACACATTTGTTAGAACGCACCCCCCCCCCCCGGCCAACACAGCACTGGATCATGCAGAGACTGGCCAGACCACAGAGCAAGACAAGTACTGTATACCGTGTATGGATGCTAGTGATCAGGAAGACCTAAACTGGCAGTATCAACCCCCCCAAGCATCACTGCAGTACAGGAGAGACTGTCACTTGTATGTACCTCAGGCAGTGAATCAGTTTAATGTCATCCATCTTGTACTTTGAGCTACCAACAATAGAAAGAAAATAAAACAGACAGTCATGTTCCATTCTGTATTTGTTTTTTGGAGCATGTGTGTGTGTGTGTGTGTGTGTGTGTGTGTGTGTGTGTGTGTGTGTGTGTGTGTGTGTGTGTGTGTGTGTGTGTGTGTGTGTGTGTGTGTGTGTGTCTGTCTGCAAGAGTGTTGGGGTAGGTTTCCCTAAGTATCATAATATAATCTATGATACCGGATATGGTTCAATTTACAGGAGTCTGTGAAAGGGTAGATGTTGTGACGTAATTATTAAAACTACACTTGCACATTTCCTTTTTATTATTTTATTTCACAGACTGACATTGATTGCTTGGCGACTCACCTGTGTCCGTCTTGATGATTATTTACACTAGCGGTTGGATTTACCTCCGTGATGCTTTGAAGGGGTCTGAGTTTCGTTGGCAGTGAGAAAATCCCATGGGGGAGTATAAAGGTTGTTTATTATTGTTATTATTATGGAAAATTGAAGCATTCCACTGTTCAAAGAGTGATAGTCTGAACTGGGTGGCTGCCTGCATATGACTATTTGACCTTGGAGAGCTAACCACACCCCAGGATCTTTCTTCCTTTTTTTTGTAATTAATGTGTGTGTTACATATGAAGTGACAGCAGATGAGAAGATATTTACAGTAAATCGCTCTTGTAGTTGGAGGAAGATGACAAGGCATTTTTTGTTTTCTTTACTTGAAGTTATAGATGACACTACCAGCACTGTTTTTGATGTAACATGCAAGTTGTATGCATGTATAAGTATGTCGCTGGGCAGGGGAGTATAGATGCGTATCAGAGGGATGTCTGCTGCTGCTGTTTATAAAATAATTTCCTTTACATTGCTGCATTGTAAGACATGTTCCAGGCTTAGTGAATGCAAGGATGCAGGCTGCTTTAGATGAACATTATTAGAATGAGATATTGAATTTTAGGGCAAATATTATGCATTTATTAATTTATTTATTGTTAAAATTCACCTACAATACAGCCACATTAGTCCGCATAAACCTGAGTTGTTTTTTTTTTTTAATGTGAGACCTTTTTTTTTTTTTTTTGGTCCTCACATGCCGTTTGCCCCCAGACCATTTCTGTTGACTCAATGCGGCCCTTGCAACTGAAAAGGTTGGACACCCTTTAGAGCAAATTAAAAATACAGTTACTTACATTAAAATAAAGTCACATATTATTTCAGCAAACTCCTTTTGCTGTTTATATGCTAAGCTCAATTCACTATTTGCCTTTAGCATTTAAGCACAATGCTAAATGTTACTGACGTTAACAAATAGTCCTTATAATTCAGAAACATTTAGCACAGCATAGTAGGTGAACTTGCTCAATGATTGGCCATGAACAGGGAGAGAATGATTCAAATACACACATAGTGATACCATATTACGATGTGAAATACTGCAGCCAGCATACTGCACAAATTACTTTATAATGACATGAAACTGAGGCACATTATTAAAATGAGGGTAATGGTGAATGCAAATAAAAAAGCAGTATATCAGCATTATTCAGAAATGTATACATTTTGTGTGACAAGACATGACCAGCAGAGTTGCTGACTGGAGTGAAATTTGATGTTATGGGAGACAGACTACAAAACATGTATGGGGTAGCCATCACTTTAGTAGATATATAGATGCAAAAGGCTGCACCCACAGCTGGTAGCCATGAAGGTGTGTCTCATCACCTGTGGTGCCACAAAGTCATCCATCTGTACTTAACGCAACATGCCCTCCATGACACAGAAGTCTTGTACCACAACGATGTGGATAGAAGCATGATGCAGGAGTTGTTTGAGATGTGTCACCCACATATGCATGCTCATGGGATGCATGAAGTACCCATCCCTGTGGACACGAAGGTAAGTGTGGATTTGAGAATTCTGATTACTGGGACCTTTCAGTGATGAATGGGGGATGTGATCAGTATATTATGGTCATCTGCCTCAAGGATACTTCACCAGTTTCCTGATTCTATGCTATAGCATGTGGAGGAGTATGCATGCTTCTCATATACCATAGAGAGGAGAAACACCGCCATGCATGCATTTTTGGCATATCCCCCTTTTCCCTGAGGTACTTAGAGCCATTTACTGAATCCACATTGCAATCAAACCCCCAACAGGGGAACAGGAACAATAGTATCTCAACTGTAAAGAGTTCCTCTCCAAAAACTGCAGGTGGTCTGCAATTCACAAGATATAATACACAACGTAGTTAGTGCAGGAAGTTAAGCCTCTGACTTGTCAAGCTGCTTTCTGTGCCAAGAATGCAAGGTTTGAAACTTACCCCTTTTGTCTGGTAGTTAGTGTAGAGAACTGAGGTTATGAGCTATTAATGAACTACTTCCTGTGGTACATGGTTTAATTCCTTCAATACTCAATTGCCTATGTAGAACTGAGCCCGGAAAGTGCTTCGGGGAAACTGTGAATTTGGGCTAGGCAGCTTAATAGTCTCTTAGACTGCATACTTAGTAACTATCTATGAAACTATAATGTGTCAAAAATGTTCACAATTCCCACAAGTGGCACATATGTTACTTATATTGGCAGTTTCAGTGGACAGATTTTCAAATGGTCATCTTATTGACAATGCCGGATACACCCTGGAGCCATGGTTAATGAGACAAATAGGAAAGCCACAGGCCATGGCAGAGAATGCATATAACATCGCTTTGTCATGCACTGAAATTATTACTGAATATGCATTCAGAATGATTAAAGCCTGTCTAGATGTGTCCATTGGCGCACAGTAGTACAACCCTGAAATATTCAGTAAAATATTTACATTGAGCACCATTACACAACACATTGTTATGCAAACAGATGCAGCAGGGAGGGGAGATATTCAGGAGGAGCAAGTCCCAAAGACAGCAGAGGAGGACATCCTTGATAAGGAGCCTGTGAAGGACCTCGCTGCAGGGGAGGGGGCTGTGAAAAAAGAAGTGCCCGATGATGCACTTGTGGAGGGGCCAACTGCAGGGCAGAAGCCTGTGAAGGAGGAGGTGCCTGATGAGGAGCTTGTGGAGGAGACAACTGCAGGTCAGAAGCCTGTGAAGGAGGAGGTGTCTGATTAGGAGCTTGTGGAGGACCTGGCTACAGAAGATGACTATAAGAGGCAGAGGTGGGTGCAGTATGCCATTGCACTGGCTAAGAGGCAGCATCTGGTTCATAACTATGGGTGAGATTAAACATAACATAGAGCAGAAGTAATTATACATACAGTAATACAACCAGGCTGTGCTATATCTTGCATAAACTTGTCACAATGGGCATTAGACACAGGCTACACAGTTTGCTGAATACAAGAAACATGGTACATTTGTCATCCTATGCATAGGTGGGAGGGCCACAGTGACATGTGTCAACAATGGGTTGTGTGTTTGTGTGTGGGAGGGGTTAATATGTGCATGTGACTGTGTGTCACAGGGACAGGTTAGCGTGGGAAGCAAGGAAGACTGGTCAGAGGGATTGATGTCACCACTGTATTGGGACTGGGCAGTGGTGTGTGTGTGTGTGTGTGTGTGTGTGTGTGTGTGTGTGTGTGTGTGTGTGTGTGTGTGTGTGTGTGTGTGTGTGCGTAGGTGTGCATGGACACAGCTCTAGCACAATATGCAGCATTGTGCTAGGTGCTGATGGACAGACATAGGGTACCAACAGAAGATGTAGGTACCAACCATGTACTGTGTACATCCCCTGTCCAGACAGGCAGTTTATATTAGAAGGTCACTCTTATGAGGTTCCCGGTATAAGGTGTTGCCCAGCACAGCCTTGCCAGGACAATGACTGATGCAACCACTTCTACCACTCTGGTGACTTATTTTTGCACCACTATAATGACCTGAGCAGGTGTCATATTGACTTTCTACACCAATAAGAAAAAAGAGGTCAGACTGTTTTCCTGAGTAAAAAGGGGCCTTGCAGGGCATTTAATTCACAATGCTTGTATTTCTTGTTAATGTTTTACAGCTGAGGTCCAGATGGCAGAGAATAAGCTCAATACAGCTCCCCACCTCCACCACATACATAAGAACATAGCTGCTCAGGGCTTGCAAGATTGCCCCTTCCACCCAGTCTCAAAAGTCATTGGTTTCTCCATCTTTCTTAAAACAGAATCTATCAGGGCCTCCAAAAACACACTTTAACCACTGTCTCCAGACAGGCTTTGTCCCAGAAGAATGGAGGACTGCAACAATCATCCCTGTGCACAAAGAGGGCTCATCTACTGACCCAGGGGAACTACAGACCCATAAGCCTGATCAGTCTTATCTGCAAGGCTATGGAGAGAATTATCATGGACTTGATCATTAACAACAAAGGAGATCTCCAAATACTGGACAAGACCAATTTGGCTTTATCAAATGGAGGTCTTGCCTGCTCACACTGGTGGAATTCTTCAAGAAAGTCATCAGGGCCATGGATGAGGGTAAAATGGTAAACACCACTTATCTTGACCTAGCCAAAGCTTTCGGCACAATCCCTCACTCAGGGATCATAGGCAAACTTGGTGAGTTAGGCATAAACCCCAACATCATCAGATGGATAGCAAACTGGCTCAATGACTAGACACATGTTGTCCAGATAAGTGAATCCACTTCTGATAAGAAACCTGTTACTAGCAGTGTCCCACAGGGTTCAGTGTTGGGACCTCTCTTGTTTGGTCTGTACATCTCTAAAGTGAAGGCCAATGTTGGGGGCCTCAGACTCACCAAGTCCGCTGATGACTGCAAGCTGAGAGCAATGACTGACTCCCCAAATGATGCTGACATCCTTCAAACAGGACTAAAAATGACAAACAACTGGTGCCAAAACCATGGTCTGAGACTAAATGCTAAAAAATGAATTAATCATACCCTTCAGTAAATCAGATATCTCTACAAATTATAATATTGATAGCACACCCCTAAAGGTAGACCCAGTTATGAGGGGCCTAGGAACACAGATAAATAGTAACCTGTTCTTTGACTGCCAGGTGGCTACAGTAGTGAGATAAAAGATACAACCCCTCAAACCTTCCATCTATACAAGGAGTTGCACAACATCATCAAGAAGTAAATCCACCTAAACAAAAAAAACATTTATATATATATATATATATATTACACTGACCCAGAAAATAATCACAGAAATTTCCAAAGAAGTTCTGGAGCTCAGCTAAGAAATATGTTCAGCCTTGCTTCCACCAAACCCCTATCCAGACTTATCCCCCTCAGAAACAGCTACCAAATGTAACACTTTCTTCATTTATATCATAGCCTCTCTTACCTCCAGCTCTCCCCAACCATTTAATCTACCTCAAAACTCTACTAGTCCTGACATCCACCCCTTTAATCTCCAGCCTGTCTTCACAACTTAAACCCTGTTCTTCTGCTGATGAGCTCCCTTCTAATTACCTTAAACTTGCTGCAGACTCTAGAGCATATCCAATCTCAATTCAAATACATATTCAAGACTCCCACGTCCCTGCTCTGTGGAAAAAAAAATCATTATTCCCCTCCCATAATGGAGGTAACTCCTCTGAAATCTCTAATTTTATAGCAATTGCCATCTTGTCCCCCCTTTCTAAACTACTGCAAAAATGTATTCTGAAGCAACTCTTTCAGTACCTTTTGCAAAATGATCTCCTAACCACAACACAACATGGTTTCCAACCAGGCCATAGCACAACTACAGCTCTTCTCAACTTTTCTGACACCCTTAATAAGACTAGAGATCAATGAAAGCTTATATCTTCTGTTTTTCTAGATCTCTAAAAAGCTTTTGACACAGTGTTACATGAGAAACCTCCGACTCAAATGTTCTCTCTAGCCCTTTCCAAACAAATTATTCTATGGTTCTCCAACTACCTATCTGAAAGATATCAATCTGTCAACTGTCTCTTCTTGCTGTCCTTGTCTCCTAAATAAAACAGGTGTTCCTTGTGGCTCTATTCTTGGTCCACTGTTCCTTAACATTTTCATCAACAACTTATATATCTCCTCTCAGCAAACTTGCATTTTTCAGTATGCAGATCATAAAGCTCTCATCTGCTCATCTGACAACTCACTACAACTACAATACATGACACAAAATGCCTTAAACTCAGTTGACTGTAGCAACATCAAAACAAACGTTTACTTAATCCCAAAAAGACTAAACTATTACTGTTTTTTCCAAAGTCCACTGCTAATGCTAAAAGTAACTTCCACACTACCTCTTTAAGCAATACAGCCATTGAAGTAGTTACCCATATCAAATTGCTTGGAGTCCCCATAGATGACAAATTAAAGTTTGATCTTCACATACAAAAGTGTATAAAGGCAACTCATCAATAGCTAGGTCTACTATATAGGACAAAACAAATTATTTACTCCTTCTAGTAGAATCACTCTACCTAGTACCAATCTTTTGCCTTCTCTTCCCTATCTCTCACCTATTTTGACTAATATCCAGATCTCCCTGAAATCACAACTGGAGCAATGTTATAATAAGATATCTAAATGTGCAGCTAACCTACCACATAAAGCTCATCACCATTCTTCATTACGTGCTCCAAACTGGTCATACTTCCCACATCATCTAGTCCATCCACATCTTCTAACCCATAAATTGCTATATAACCCCTCTACCTGCCCTTCTTTCTCCTCAGGACATCATAATTATCTTCCAAATCACCCTCTGCGCACTCGAGAAAAACACCTTCTTGAAATCTATAGACCAAAAAAGTATGGGTCAAAGTTTATTGTCACACTGCATTGCCAAACCTTGGAACTGCATCCTAAATTCAATCAGAACTATATCTAGCCTCCATATATATTTAAGTCCTCTCTCAAAGAACTTCTCACTAACTCATGGCTATGCTCTTCCACCTTGAACCTTGGAACTGCATCCTAAATTCAATCAGAACTATATCTAGCCTCCATATATTTAAGTCCTCTCTCAAAGAACTTCTCACTAAATCATGGCTATGCTCTTCCACCTCACCTGTATGATTTATATTAACAAATATTTTACATTCTTACTAACCTAACCTCTATTGCCTCACAGCAAGAGGTTCTCCTGTTCGATTCTCAGCTGGAGTGCGGGGAGTGCCTTCTGTGTGGAGTCTGCATGTCTTCCCCATGGTTGGGTGGGTGTTCGAAAGACATGCGTAAATGGGCATGCCTTCGCTGAAGGTTGAACGTCGAGCTGGCACCTCGGCGTTCATGAAAAATCTACTGCCAATCATTAGCGGACCAGAGTTCCGCTGTGGCGACCCCTAACCGGGAAAAGCCGAAAGACAACAACAACTAACCTAACCTCTCACCTTTACTATCTAGCTATACCTTTCAACACCTGCCCTCTTCCCACTCTTAGGGTGAGTAGACTTGTATCTTTTTATTTTTATTTCCTAGTGCAGTATATGCTTCTTGTAGTACTTTTGTATATACTGATTGTCATATTTAATTGTTATTTTTTTATTTATTTTTATTTTTACATCACTGATGTCTCTTTATTTGATGTTATTTCTGGAGGTTTTCTCCCTGAGTCACTGCTGACATGTGTATTTATTACCCAGTCTGACTTTCTCTGTAAACAAATGTTAGCAAATAAATAAATAAAACAAATTTCTGTAGAGTTAACTGTAGCACAAATGTAACATGACTACATACTGAATAACACAGCATCTGTATATATGGTGACAAGATAACCCAAATGCACACAAGACATATTCAGGAGTTCTATACATTCCACATTTGCAAATGTCTGCCCAGCTCAGCATGCCCATACATGATATCCACTATCACACTCTGCCGGATATTAAATGTTGCTGGACCAGTACCATATTGTGGACATTGGAATAGAGAAGAATTCTGTATGGCATGTAGGGTATGCCTCTCATCATATTCACTGTGTATTGGCCCACTGAATAAAAATGCATGTGCCACTTTCAGCTGGCATGCCCATGGCATTTGTAAGTTACAACAGTTCTTATAAATAGTATATATCACCTTTCATTGTAGTAGCTAGTTATCACTATATATGCTGAAAGCTGCCTGTTGTATCAAGACTGCCTTGTCTAGCTTTGGTTAAACACACTGGTAAAGTATGCCTGTTGGCATGCATAGTTTGTACAACTGTCCAACTACACATGACCTGTTTTTGTTCCTGTCCCACATGACATACGTACAGGGGCACAACCACCCTACTCTCCATAGCCTCTTATGACCAACAGCACCATCGTGACATTAGTGTCCCAATCGCACCCTTGCAGAGCCACATGGTACAATGTTACCTTCCCTTGTATGAACATCAGAGCCATATGACACTGTATACCTAGTAAGCATTATGGCCGTTGGCATAACTGCAAACTTACCCTGCATGTTAGTCCTCCTGTATGCACCTGTAAGGCTAATCATCAGCAACAGGAAAGGTAGTAATGTTTTTTTCTCTCTTTCTCTCTTTTTTTCTTTGTTGTTATCCTTCTTTTATATTTTCATTTCATTTTTTTTTTTGTATTTCCTTCCATTTAGGTTACTGTTTTCTACCATGGCAGACACAGCTGTGGCTGTGCTGGGGCAGGGGTATCCACACTGCCATCATGCCTATGCTTCTCCTGAACACTCACCATCTACTTCCAGGCCTGTCTCTCTATCAGGTGGCAGAGATAATGCAATAAGGGCTGACTTGGAGGTGCCCTTGGTGACCTCTGGCAGTCAGTCACTGGAAGATCCTGTTGTAATTCCCTCTGATGACATCACCAGTGGGTAACAGGAGTTAGAGAAGGTGATGGTGGCAGAGATTGTGGACCAACAGCTTTATGCCTGCATTGGTTGCTAAAGAACTTTCTCTTGACTTGCAGACTCACACCATTGTCTGCCACTATCTACTATGCCATCTGAGGCAGGACTCAGCAGGGAGGCCAGTAACCATTCCCAATTACCATTTGTCTTCTCTTCTCATCACCTGCCAGGTTGGTCTTTGTGCTTTTTGCCTGTGTGCCCCTGCTTACATACCTCTACCGTTTTCTCATCCTTTAACTTCCCTTTACACCCCTTCTCGTCTACTCCTTTTGAGAAAAAAGGAGACATCTGTCCCAAAAATGCAAAGCTTTCCACTCCCACATTTTCCTTTCCTGTGTCAGTTTGTATATTCCTCTGTTTGCTCTCCCCCCTTTCTGACGTTCCCATACTGCCATTTTCTCCACATTTCAAAGAATAAAGCTTAATAGAGGTATTGTTGTGTGACAGTTATTGCAGCTTACAAGTTTTGCAGCCACACCCATAAACTACCTCTCTCTTTTGACCACCACTATAATCTTACAATAGCAGATTTCTGAATTTGTCAGTAGCTGAGATGTTAAATTTCTCCTTCTTAATTGATTATTCGCTGTGGGCTACATCACACAACATCATTTCCACAATAGCTTTTGTGCGTTCCTGTTAGGCATGTTTCTAAATGCCATAGTAACCACTTATTTTCCATTACATATAAATTTAATCAGTGAAAAGTTCTATTTTTTGCTACCACAAATAAAGCTTCGACAACTATGACAGCCAGAGAAGTTTCTGCTTGTCATTAAACATTGTATGATATTTGTTTTTTTACATAATTTTTGCAGTCACTATTTTATTCAAAAATAATCTTGACTAGCAGTTTTTTTAATTTTGTTGCAAAGCTTTATAACTTATTTAAGTTGACATCTAAAATAGGTTTATAATGCATATTTGTAAATACTGTTAATCCTTTTTGAAGGTTAAGCAATATGTGCTATTCAGATTATTTGAAACATTTTTTTTTGTCTATGACAGTTTGTTTAAGTGAATCTTTTCCAGGACTGCTATTAGCATCCACATGGGTACTTGGGTTTTTCTTACTGGCCTAGCATCCCTTGCTGATGCCCAAAATGCCCAAATGGTTGGCATGTAATGGGGTGTAATGGGCTGCCAGACATCAGAACTTTCCTCTTCAAATCGTTAATCGAGGACCTTGTCTCCCTTGTAGACAGCACCTCTGTGTCTCTATGAGCTCCAGTCTCTACTGGGGATTAACATTCCTCTCTGCCTGCGCCAAAAGATACACTAGCTGTTAATCAAACTTAGGTTACCTAGATCATCGACAGGGCTTTAACCCTCTATGCCAATGGAAGTGGTGTAGGTTATCTTAGTTATGAAGACTATCAGTTACAAATTGGTGGTGTATGGGGATAAAGCTCTAACTTTGGCCCAGTTGACCTGGATTCAATTATCATGATAAGAAACTGATAGAGTGGCAGGGAGGGTTGAGAATGCCCTTCCCTGGTTGCACCACTGATCTTTCTCCCTCAGGGTAGGCATGCTTCAAAGAAGAAACTTGCCCTCAAACATAATTAATGAACACTGGAAGCATGTCAGGAAAGTGGATAGTGCATATAAATAAAAAAAAAAAAATCCACCCCCAGTACAGAAGGGGAGACATCCAAGCTCCCAAGATGTCCATAGGATCCACGACTGGCTCCAGCAGTAACACAGTAAGTCCAGGGGTAGGGGATAAGGCTTGCAGACCTGGCATGGATGTGGAGCACTAGAGATTGGGCAAGTTACATGATGTCCCAAGGGGGGGCAAAAAAAATAAAAAGTAAAATAGTTATAAATCTACTCATCTGAAAGGTATATATGAACTATACCTAAAAGAAAATTATTTTGTTTTTTATCTGCTATGAATAATTGCAGTCCAAATAGGCCTGTTCCAAGAGTTATATTTTAAAGTCCTAATGAAAAAGCAAATGAATAAAATTTGTTTCTGCAGCAGGAAATCCAATAATGAAATTGTGATTAAAATTGTTAAGCTAGTTAGTGGGATATATATGTGTGGCACAGAAGTGAGATTAAGCTTCAACAAACTATTCTTGGTCTCTTTTCCACTCTAGCTGCTTTACTGAAAAGCTATATGCCCTGTAATAATAAATCATACTTTTTTGTTGGAAGTACCAAAATATTAACTGACTGTCTTAAACAACTGTATATTGTAGCTAGTGACTGACATAGTGTAGAAAATAATTATTTGGTTAGGAAAAGAACTATTCTAATATGACAGCCATGTGTCATTTAACAGATTATTTTAATTTAATTAAACCCTGTGGAGCTAGATACTTGAGATATTTGACAAAATAATTTTACCTTTGTCCAAAAATCTTAGTCCATGATTAATATTCCCTCATTTGAAATACTCTCTCTAATAATATTCTAGACCCTATTATTGAACTACAATACTTTTTTAATCACCCAGCTATCAACTTAAGTTTACGTTTTGCTAAACCATTAATATAAAAAAAAAAACTTCTTTAAGCTTATAGCTTGATCAAAACCACTTAGCCTAGAAATAGGCTCCTGGCTTTCAAAACATTGCCAGTATTAGTTAAGTCCTACTTTATAAACAACTCTAAGAAATAAAAGAAAACAGATTCCGACTTAAACTCTGCTAACTTAGATTAGACTCCCTACTGAATAAAATGTATATTAAATACTTGGGAAAAGAGTTGATAACAACCCAAAGTGAGGTGCATTTTTTGTAATGGCCGTCTGACTTAGGCAGATGAAAGACATCTTACAATACAGAATGAGTGATCTGATATACCATTATCGTGTCACACTAAATTACTTAAAATCTCTAATTCTTCAGACTTGATCTCCACTATACTTTCACAATGGTTCAGCTGATATCCAGTTAGAGGATACACTGAGGATTTCCCCTCAATGTTCACTGAGATCTACAGTGATAAACATTTCTTAAACCTTTTGAAATAAGAGATCAGCATTTAAGCAAAAATATTCCAAATTGTCAGATATACATAGGTGACTCTAAATGAGGAAATATCTGTTTTAAAAACCCCTGAAGCTATTCTTTTACAGAAATCAAGTCACCAAGCATAGAAGTCGAACTTGCAACTTTTTCTAATTTTCTCATAGATAAATATAGCATCCAACTGTTACTTAAATGATGACAGGGATGAGCTTTGTTTTATTTGAATGGATAGTCTGTTCTGGAACAGTGGTAGCCTCTGTGATATATATATCCATCTCTCCACAACATTCAGTTTAGATACCTGGACTGAGTATCTCTGATACCATTTGACTTGCTGATATAGGTCCATCTGTATTAAGTCAGAGGATGCCTTGTATGCCAGACACGTCACCTCTAAGCACTATGTAGGATATTGAGTATAGTGATAAATCTTTGAGGTGGTCCATGCAAGACCTATTGTTTAGGACTTTTATCCTTTTAGTAAGGTATCTCTGTGGGTATTTCAATTGTTGCATGGATCTGGACAGATACAGGCCAAAGTGGACATTATACAAAATGATTGACCTAATGAGGGCTTTGTAAAGGGGGACAATAACAGCTCTAGATCTAGTCACAATCAATTTGTTTATAAGCTGTGCAATATAGAAAGACTTTCTTATGATTCTGGGCACATATTGGTCAAAAGTTAGGTCACTGTACACACAAGTTCCCAAATGCCAAACAACTGGGTCAATTCTCAGGGGGGCATTGTCAATTTGGCAGCTCCCTGGAGTAGAAGACTTCCCAAAGGATATGATAATGTATTTCTTGGAGCTTAATCTCACTTCATGATTCTGGCACCAGTTACTGTTTGGGACAAACCTTCCTATATGATGGTTAAGTCATTTGTGGATTCAATAACTGCTCCTAGTTTGCAGTTATCTCATAGTTAGTCGGCCAAAGCCCTTTGGTATTTCCTTCTACTTTTGAGATGTATATGTCAAACAGAAAAAGTCTCAGTGCCAAACCCTGAGGGACTCCATTGGTGACTGGTCTCTTCCCCTACTTTGATCTCCTGCATCCTGTGAGCAAGCATACATGTATGGATTCTTTGATTCACCTTCCTGATCGCATTAACTTGATTGTATTAAATTATATTATTGTATAATACATCACCACTTGTTAGAATGTGTTTTAAATTTGTAGTTTGGAAAAGTATTCTAGCAAGCAATGAAACAAAATGTATGAACCAATAATGACAAAACTACCCATAACAGAAAATTTCAACCAAACTTCTGTCATTACAATCCACCAATATCAGTAAATATGCAAAATCTCTTCAGAAGTAAAGTCATCTAAATAATTCCACATTGATGGGATCTGTAACTAATGAAGAGGTTCCTGCAAGCAAACAATTTTATATTTTATTGTTTTATCTACAAATAAAGTGTCTGTTGCCCTTGAAGAATAAATTGCTTATGCTACATTAAAAAAATAATAAGCTAGCAATTTTGCAATGGGGAATGGATGGCAAACTGATAACAGGTTCATAGTTACTAGGTAACTCCTCCAAAGGAGGACATTCATAGGACTGCAGCATCCACTCCCTTTAAAGTACAACACAGTACAGTATCAGTGATCCATCTGCATACCGGGGGAGTAGAACCCACAGCCTTCTGCATCAAGAACAAGTATACTACCTGTTGTGCTACTAGCAATGCAAAGGACTTAGCATAAGTAGCACTAAACTTCTCTTCCCCTGAAGCTCTCAGCTCCTTGTAAAATCCACTTGACACTCAACTAAATCTCTCAACTTCTCAACACAAGAAATCTGGAAAAAGCCAAAATTTATTTGGGGAGGGCAAAGGCCCAAAACCAGGGAAACATTTTAAATATTGCTTGTGTAATCTTAGAAAGTTGCTAAAATAAAGTGTCATGTGTTATCACGTATCTTCTGAAAGATAGGAAGACTAAAACTTAAAGGGCTATCATTCTTTAGTGAATTCAGTTCTCACTGATTTGCCAAAAAACCTCAAATTTTAAGAGGAACAGACCAAAAGTATGAGCCAAATATTCAGTGAAAATCTGGACAGTTGAGAGCTATGGACTCAACTCCCTGAATCACAAGTGGTGGTATGGGTAGAGAATTCAGCCTCTTGTTTGAGCCTGAGTAACACTAACCACCAGGTATACCTAACTGGGGCATGTTACACACACACACACACACACGCACACACACACATGGGAGCAGCATAACTCCTGCAAATAAAAGAACAAAACTCTCCTCACTGACATGACTCTGGCTCTGACAGCACCAACAGAACAGTGGCAGCATAACTCCTCTAACACAGAGCAATAACAGAACAAGAACAGCTAGTTTAGTTAGTTTAACTTCCATGCGCGAATCCATGTTAGTGTGAAAACTCCATTTCATTAATTTTTCCTGACAGGTCTTGCAGCTGTAAAAGTGGGGGGAGGGTCCCCTCCCCCTGGCTCTATGGTTCTGGCACCCATGCTGTCAACACTGTAACATCCAGTGAATGTCTTATTATAAAATGTGTCAGCCTACAAATGGACACAAGATGAACAGTTGTGAGTCAATGTTGTTGTTGTTGTGTCTTTCAGCTTTTCCCGGTTAGGGGTCGTCACAGCGGAACTCCGGTCTGCTAATGATTGGCAGTAGATTTTTACGTGCCAAGTTGCCAGCTCTGACGCACAACCTTCAACGAAGGTACGCCCATTCACGCATGTCTCCACACAGAAGATGCTTTAGCTGAGAATCGAACAAGTCAATGAACTTTGAAAAATGCAGTGCAGTTGCAAAAGAAATACAACAAATCATGATATATACTGTAATTCCATTTAAGCATTTTTGCAGGAAAACTTCACCCCTCTACACTCCCATGAGATCTGTACCATTGATGTCCCTGCTGGTAATACATACTAGCTGTGAGATTGTTATGCACTGGAGTGGCAGAAAGTGCTTTACTTTACAAAATCATGTGCAATTTATTCTGGATGTCCCCAGATGGTAGAGACAACCTATTTTCTGTGCCATGCTCTTTGATGAAAGAAATCACTCCCAAAATAACAAATAATCAATCAATAACCAATTATTTGCAAACTGAAATGAGTTACAATGAACTATCAAATTCATAGTGTTGTCGCCTCACAGCAAGAGGTTCTCCGGTTCAATCCTCGGCTGGGGTGCCTTCAGTGCGGAGTCTGCATGACCTCCCTGTGGTTGTGTGGGTTTCCTCCGGGTGCTCCGGTTTCCTCCCACATCCCAAAGACATGTTGTAGGTGGATTGGACACTTTAAATTGGCCCTAGGCATGAGTGCGTGCGTGTGTGTGCCTTCTGTGGAAGGTAGGGCGCCGGGCTGGCAACTCAACATTGTAAAACTCTACTGCCAATCATGAGTGGACAGGTGATCTGCTGTAGCGACCCCTAACCAGGAAAAGCCGAAAGAAGAGGAAGAAGTATAGGAGGAGAGGCCCGCTTTAGAGAAGAATACTGTAAATAATTGTGAAAGTGGGGACTGGGTGTAGCCATAAGTCGAATTACCTACTATAAGAGACACAACCTGAGATATTACTCACAAGCCACACCCACTCTCATTACCTTGAAACAAACTCCACAGCACTGTATGTTTTCTCCTCTCAGGCACCTACTGTTTGTCAAGCTCTCCTCATCAACATTAAGAAAATAAGCACTTATTCTAAATTCAAAATGCAAATCAAAAACCACTTCGCCATCCAAGCCAAATGTTCCTTCTTCAGCAAGGGCATATCACCTAACCTATTTCCTTTCTTAGTCTCCTACTTTAGAAACTAACATACATACTGTACATTACACTGCCTGATTGTGCATTGCACAATGCTTGTTTACTAGAATGTATATACACAGTTATTTCCATGTAATTAGTCAGAGCTACTCTGTTATTCCTCACATTTCTGTATTTTTGTTTGTAAAATGTTTTGTATTTCACGTGGGCTGAGCATGAAATTGGTCAGTATTGATCAGTGGAGTCTATGCCACTTTGTCAAATCCCATATCAACGAATACCTCTTCATTGAACACCTATTAGTTGAAGCTCCTATCCAGCGAATGGACTTTTCAGTGAATTTTTCCTAAAGCAAACCAATGGTAGGCCACCCTAGCGAACATGAAGAAAACCATAAAAGTTAACATTTACCCAGGTGGGGTGGGCTACACCCCCACACCCCTGATGTGGGGTTACCCCCCAGATCCCCTAACTAAATATACCAACTCTGAGATTGCACTACAGTGGGGAAAAGGGCAAATTTCAGATGGTGGCCCACCATTGTTTTGCCCTAGGAAAACTTCCGCTAAAAAGTCCATTCACTGAATAGGAGGTTTGATAAATAGGTTTTTGACAAAGAGGTATTCGCTGACGTGGGATTCAACAAAGTGATATAACCCGATCAGTACGCTACCCCAATAAAAAAATAAATAAATAAGAGACTGGAAGATGGAAGTTGACCTTAGAATTGAGCATTATAATTCAAGACTCTAATTCTTTCAGCTTTTCATGGTTAGGGGTCACCACAGCGGATCATCTGTCCGCTCATGATTGGCAGTGGAGTTTTACAGTGTCAAGTTGCCAGCCTGGCACCCAACCTTCCACAGAAGGTACACACATGCACACACTCAAACCTAGGGCCAATTTAGAGTGTCCAATCCACCTACTGTATGTCTTTGGGATGAAACTGGAGCACCCAGAGAAACCCCACGCGACCACAGGGAGGACATGCAGACTCTGCACAGAAGGCACCCCAGCTGAGAATCAAACCGGTGAACCTCTTGCTGTGAGGTAGCAATGCTAACGGCTGCACCACCGTGGCCACCCTCAAGACATAAGTACTTTAATTATTACAAAGAGATGGGATAGAGGCTATACAAGACATGAACTCTAAAATTAATTATTCCAAAGAGTTTGCGCTCCAGCATATAGCTTTATTTTACAAGAGACAGCAGGTGCAGGGCAACTCTGGAGATCAACATTAATTTTAAAGGGGAATACTGACAACCGAAGAGAAGGATATGGACATATACTGCTTGTGCAGTGTACTACACAAAGACTGTGTTGGTGTAAGTTGTGATCAGTGGCACTGGCTGGATTACCTTACACAGGTTTCCTTTATGTACTACTCATAGTACATTCATTTTATCATGAGTCAGTCGCTTTATTGACTAAAACAGTATCATCTAGAATACTTAATTGAAAAAAGGAAATTCTGGGTCATTGCTTGGAGCATGTCATTGTATTACATTTACTTGACTTCAGGATATTATAACCTATCTAGTCTGCCCTTTAAATGCATTCAACATTCTTTCTCCCCGACCTGTATCTCCTCACCTTTTCTCTGTCTAAGCCATATTTTGAATCCCTCTGTGGTTTCTTCTCTACCACACACTTCAGTAGTCCATTCCATGGGTCTTTAACCCTTTCCATGAAGAAGTGCTTTCACAGATTCAGGAAGTAGTTGGACCATAAAGTCTATGCCTGTATCTAAACCCACAGCTAGCAGGAGCTGTGGAGTAGTTGTCATGGGGGCAAGTTGTTAGGGGACATGATATGCACTGTACAAGAGGTGTCAATCAGTCCCAAGTCAGTGGTGCTATTGTTCGATCTCTGTTGTTGAGCGCATGTGGCAGCAATCATTTAAACAGTCACAATTACATGATTTTAAAGACTTCCTGCAGTGTAAACCACAAACAGTGTTCAGGATGTGGCCACAGTGTTTCTTGATGAGGATGTACCCCAACATTCAGCCGGTTGCTGTCACTGCTTGCTGTCACTCTGCCCCTGGTGGTCCACTACAGGACTGATCAATACTCTCAGATCTGCTTTTTTTTTGCTCAGCTGCCCCCAGTTTCACTCCTCCAGCTGATACTTTCCACCATTATTCCTGTGTCCCAGGTATGTTAGTTTGACTTTCTCTACAGAAAACCTTAGCTGTAACCCTCTTAGCCAGTCCCATTCCATCCATCCTCCACTGTTGTACCTAAATTTATGTCATTATTGAAGAGGCTTATCCTGCTCTCTACTCCATCAGGTGTATATAAAATGAATATATTGAGGAGTACTAGATCCAGGACTGATCCCTGAGTATTCCATGTGTCCCTTTTGTTATTTCATTTTATGGTTCCTTTCACTGTAATCCTCCATGTCTTATTCAACCAGGCAGCAGTCTGGTTCTTTATTCTTGTTCAGTTCTGACTCTTCTAGGCTTCCTAGTAGGTATTTGTATGTTAGAAATTAAAGGCCATGGAGAAGTCCTGCTAGATCACATCTACTGGCATTCAAATTGTCCTGTAACTCAGTCATAAACCTGGAACAGGTTTGACTTACATCTTGCTGTGTGTATGACTCCATGCTGGTTATTCCCCTGAAGTTTTTTTTTCCTTTTAGAAATACAGCTTGCTTTTCCCTCAAGATTCTCTCCATGGCTAACAGGCTTATAGCTCCCTGGACTTTCATGCGCCCCCCCTTGCACAAGTGTCATCAGGCATTCCCATCATAGCCAGAGATTTACTTGAAAACCTCTAACATAGAATCTGTTAATATACTGAGCAGATTCCCTCAAACTCTAATAGGTAGCCCATCTGGTCCCTATGCTTTAACTTGGTAGCCCATCTGGTCCCTATGCTTTAACTTGGTAGCCCATCTGGTCCCTATGCTTTAACTTGGTAGCCCACCTGGTCCCTATGCTTTAACTTGGTAGCCCATCTGGTCCCTATGCTTTAACTTGGTAGCCCACCTGGTCTCTATGCTTTAACTTGGTAGCCCATCTGGTCCCTATGCTTTAACTTGGTAGCCCATCTGGTCCCTATGCTTTAACTTGCCCTAGGGGAACACAGTTCGTTCTCCTCCTCCTTCTTTTCCTCCCTGCCCATCCAGGTGTCCAGGCAGTGATCACCTCACTCTTCTCTACCTCTGCTTTTGTCCCCTGAGTCACCTTTATTTGTTTCTCTGATATTCTGTGTCCTTTCTTCTTTCATTTTTTTCTACTTCCTAAGCATCTATCCCTTCTTATGCATTTTTGATGCTCTTCCTATTCTTCTATCTTAGTTTCAAGGAACAGTCATTGAGCTGTACCTTTCTAACCCAGCTATGAGCACCACATATCATTCTGGGCTAATATAAGCCTATCCCTGATAAGGAGATGGCATTTGTGCTAGGCCTTACTTACCATCCTTACAGTCCAAACTCTTGTACTTTCTCTGCTACTGCAGCCATTCATGTTACTCCTTAAATCTGTCCTTTATCAGTGTGCTGGGGCTACCATGGAATTGCTTTGCTCTGCTACCTACGTAACCTTGTTTGCTCTGACCCCTACTGCCTTCTCTGACAAATCACTGTTGCTTACATGCATCACAATATCAGCCCATTCCTTCCCTTACCACTTATTTGGTCATCTCATTCCATGTCTAGGGTTAAGCCGGAAGACTGGTTTCACTATAATCTGGGCCCACTATCTCCCCTACCTTAATCCTGAGTATCCAGTCACCAGCACCCCTTCATCCTCTCCACACTGGACATCATTGCTTTTATTTTCCTGCCCCATGCCCCTACGCCTCTCTGTAGCTATTATCCCCTATATTTCCATGACCCCATCTCTCTTTAATGTCTGAGGCAGTTGTATCACTCCCTGTGAAGCATGTGATTACTTCCCCTTCTCTCTTGCACTTTCTACATGCCTTTTCCACTGTTGTGTTCCATTTACCATATCTACCATCTAGCAGTGTGCCCGTGGTGATGGTCCCGCCATGCCTCCATAGCCACCTCTGACTCTGCCTTCACTTCACTTATTGCTGCTGTTTGACCTGTAAGTCCAAGTGGCTTTCTTCTTGTTGTCTTCATTATAATAAATGTATCTTTTACCTTCTCTCTTCACCTTCCTCTGTGGCACAACTTACACTCCTCTTAAACCTTCCACCTGTGCCGCTTGTTCCCTGAATTTCTCCTCCTACCGTTTCTTTCATACTGGGCTCTGCAGTCCCGGTCTGGCATTTCTCAACTTACTAACCAATACATAACAATATCAAATGCCTATTTCCCTTCTGAAGCCCTACCTCTCCCCTGCATACACCACACCCTCTTCCACCATAAAACAGTGTGAGGAGAACCACTCTCCCACATGCTGAACTCATTACCCATCTCACTTTTTTTTCAAGTTCCAGTGACATTAAAGTTTATTATAAAAGATTGTGGAGGGTAGACAGTGCAGTCCACTACATGGAAAGTATGACTGGCTTTGCTCCAATGAAATATATATTTTTCTGAACAAATGTGGTTTTAATTGAAGAACATATTCAGGTTGGTTTTGATGAACTGACACACACCGTTTCTTCATCACTACCTGTACATTCAGTCGTTTGCAGCTCTGTACCCCATAGTGTCAGATGCACTATATAGTTCCTTGGGATTTTATAATCTAGCCACAAAACTGGAAATCAAAATGGATTTTCTCCTGATGTACAGGGTTGTGACCTGATTAGTGCCTGTTATATAAGGACCCAAATTGCAATGCTCAGAAATGGCAAATTATACGTGCAAATGTTGGAAATATATACCAAGTCCAAGATTAAGGCATGTCAGAATATTCCTCCTAGTCCAAGACAATGACTCAGAGTTAACATATATAATACATTGCATGGGGTGACATCAAGGAATGTAAAGCCCAGATGAAAAAAAGGTTTAAAAGGTGCTGCAGCAAGTTTTGCAATTTACCTTTTTCTGTTTCTTTCACTTTATACGTGTTGGGACTCCTATTATATTGTCTGGTCACACATTTCTGATAGGGAGACAGCCTGATTATGCTGCTAGAGACTTACGTCTGATAAGCATGCTTAGGTGCCAGAGTATATGGTCAAGGAAATAAAAGTGATTGGCCTGGGGTCTGCTTTCTCATCCTAAGAAGTGGGTTTGACATTCGTTATTCACAGGTTGTTCACTGGTGGCATCAAGTAGCTGGTATAGCTAGAGAGACATGCACTATGCATAATAATAATAAGGAGGCAGCTGGCTATACTAAAGGTCAGCATGTGAGAATATGTATCAGTATCTCACACTATGCCCTTGGATGTTTCAACAAACATGGGGGCTGTTAGGGCAGATATAACTATGTTGCTGTCTCCAATTGGTAGCTTTATCCCCTACTACCTTGTCTGAGCCTTTTACAGGTTTTGCAAGCTCAGGCAGGGCCAGATCCAGTACAATATGACATAGGCAGCTGCCGTGGGCCTTGTACTGGCAGAGAGACCTTTAAATATTCCCAGAACTGTCTCACCAGTGATTTACCACTTGGCTGTTCTAGCTCTAAGAAGTGCAACTCAAAGTGTAGTATTTTGGAAATTGCCTGCTTGCTTCTTGGAAATATTGCATGCTTACGTCTTGGAAATTTTAATTGATTTTTGGAACTTGTTTGCTTTTGCACGTGCACACTTTTGGAACTCAACGTTTTGATGCTAATGTTTGACGTTTGACATTTTTCTTTCATTTGACAGCATTTTGAAAGTGTAGTTTTGAAGCATTCAGAATCTGTCAAGCATTTTTTTTTACTGCAAACTGGAATCACGCCATTTAAGCATCCTTTGAAAATTGGAATATTTTACTTGCATCATTTTGTCAGAAGTGTTTTGTGTGTGTGTGTGTGTGTGTGTGTGTGTGTGTGTGTGTGTGTGTGTGTGTGTGTGTGTGTATGTGTGTGTGTAAGTCACTGACACTTATCTTATCAATCATGCCAGTTATTAGAGTTTTTACAATTATTGTTTAGAAAATCATAGTCTCTGTCCTTTTTTTATTTTGCATGTTAGACAGCGCAAGAGCAATGTCTGGTTAAATGGCTTGCTCAGATTCATACAGTATGCATATGGAGGTAGAGAGGTTCAAAGCCTATATCTGTGATTACTGAAGGCAACTCATAACTTGGGGTCCTAATCCTCAGCACCAACCTGCCAGACTTTCATTGACATCTTCATGGGGGTTGGTACAATGGTTAAGGTGTTTACCTCACAGTAACCAGGTACAGGGCTTGATTTTCACCATTAAAAGGGAAACTGGCTAGGCTTAAAAGGCCTACAAAGGCAGCTAGCTTAGTACTTACCTATGAATACTGAAATCTGCTGGTTACATATTTGGCAGATTATAATGCACTCACAATTGCCTTCGTTGAAGGTTGGGTGTCGAACTGCCAACTCAGCACTGTGAAAATCTACTGCCAATCATTAGCAGACCGGAGTTCCACTGTGGCGACCCCTAACTGGGAAAAACTGAAAGACAACAACAACAACATAATGCACTCACAATACACTAAACAGCTTCTACAGGATGATTCTCCTGTCAAATCCAATTTCAAATTGTGTGCTAAATGATTTGAATGCTGCAAGACCACTACAGATAAAAAGAACCATTGATTAGAGAAGTTGAACTCAGTGAATCATAGGTGTTATGCTCCAACATAGTGTCCCTATGCTTATTTATTTTGTTAATTATGGTAAATCACTGGTCCACAAAGACCAATTTCAGGTCTGCCCGGGAAGGTTACAAGTAATGGTAGAATAACACCTACAAATACTAAAAAACTAACAATAAAATCTAGGTATGATGGAAAACAGTAATTAGGCATGTGATAGTGATATAGATGATAAACAAGAGACAAGATAGTTGAGAAATGAACCTATCACAGAGCACAATTTTTACAAAAACTACACATAGAACAGAGAAAACAAATGGGAGTATGGGAGTTGGAAGAAAGGTTGGTAGTTTGTGTAAGAGATGATGGGGCGTTGGAGAGTGGACAGCAGTAGGAGGGAAAAGTGCAGCAAATGGGAAAGTGGCAGAAGATGGGTAGAGACTGATGCTTTATAGAAAAGGAGAGAGGGCCAGGTAAGTAGTGGAAAGGTGGCAGATGAGTATGGTGTAGAGGAAGTGACAGGAAGAATTACGAGGCAGTGCTTAGAGAACAGAAATTAGTTGGGAACAGTTATTTGAGTGGGACAGTTAGGCATGAATGGTAAAGATAGTGAAAGAAGTTAGGTTTTATGTGTAGGCTGTAAGCAGAATTTGGAAATTATTTTTTTTTAACTTGGACCTAATGTTAGGAAAGAACTGGGTATCCTTAAGGTTAGAGAAAAGAGATTGCTGGAGTTTGGCACCCATGATAAAGAAAGCATGGTTGGTGCAGTATAGTTTATTACAAGAGAAATCAGTGTCAGAGAGAGCAAATTAGTATGTCCATACAGACCCAACTGAAACACAGAAATAATGGCAAGAAAGTCACAGTGGCAAAAGCTTTAATTGTCAAGAAATCTGATAAATAGAAAAAATATTGTTTGGCATAAGTACAGAACAAAGAGATGGTGGGTTTCCCAGCTGGGTGACCTGCAGGAAATCCATGTGCAGAGGCAGATGTACCTCCAGTGCCAAGGAGTTGCATACTGTAGTACATTGATGATCAGAGAAGATGATAGAGGACAGAACACATGGCTTCTGTGTACAGAAGGCAGAACCCTCTATTTGGGAATTATAACCCCATCTCTGGGTGCACGCACCCAACTCCACTAAGCATTGGAAGTTAAATGACTACAGTGCCATGAAGGAATTCTAGAGCAGACAACACCATGTCCAATGATACTTATGTAATGAGGGAATTCTGGGACAAGATTTTATGCAGGTGGGATGGGGAGATTCAGCTGCAGGTCTGGATCTTCTCGAGCAGCTATAAATGTGGATGGAGCATGGGAGGAGGTCACATTGTTGTAGCTACATCTTCTTGCTGCATACACCCTCCCAAGCAGCCCAAAATGGAAAGCAAGAAGGAAGGGGGGTGAATAGTCATTAAAAGACCAGGCATTAGTAGATGTCCATGAAAAGTGAAGGAGAAGGCTGAGTATGCAGAAGAGAGTGAAAAGGGAGTTACATTTATTGGAGAAAATAACCAAGCTGTACACTTTAGTGAAATGGGAAGAGGGAAGCAGGGAGGTGCACAGTGTGGCAACCTCAATCTAGCATAAACCAAAGTAGAGGGGAACAATATAAATTAGGGGATGCAGCTGCAAGATATTGTGGGCACGGGAACACTACACAGGAAGCAAGATACAGAGGTAATGAACTGGAAGGAGAAAGTAGTGAAGAGTTTTGTAACATTCCTACAACACATCTTTCATTAATGGTGTTTGGATTTCTTAGGGAGAACCAAACTGTGCAATTTTAAAAAGAGGGGCAGTTTGACATAGGGGCCACAATGTCACTGTCTGCCTTTACCCAAATACATATCTTTATAATGAACTAAGAATGAGAAAATCTGTAAAGATGTAATATCATAATAGAAGGCCTTGTTTCCACTGCCAGAGAAGAGGCTAGGTAGTGGGAGGATACTCTGCCATGGTGGGGTGTGAAAGTTGTTTGGTAACAACCCAGTTGCTCACTTGTCCACCTCTGGCTAAATGCACCCCAGTGGGTCCACATATGGCTGCTGAGTTTTGCCCCATAGACCCTCAGAAGGAGCTAAAGCACAGAAAAATGAGGGAGAATATAGGTATAGTGTAATAATAAGGTATTGCCCCAAGTGTTTCACTGTATATCCATTATTTTCTCCAAAACGATCTGGCTTCATCCATTTGTTAAAAGTAAAATAAATAAATTAAAAAGCTATCTCATACCTCAAATTTGTAACCGTGACTTTCACAAGATGAGATCCAATGGCCAGAATGCACCCATTTACAATTTCAGAACCATGGAATGACTATGGAAATCTAATCGTTTCATAGGAATACATCATTGGGTCAAGAGTGGTCCAGACTGTGAGCATAAGGTAGCTACTGCCCAGTGAGGAATCATGAAGACAATCTGGAAAGTGCATATTCAGGAATTATCCATTAATCAAATTATGCAGTTTTCACAAATCGGCCTATAAGAGGTTCTTTTGGTTTTCACTTGGAATCCAAGGTTCTGCAGAAACATAAAGGTCGTATATGTCACCTTTAAGTAGTTTGATTTCAGGATGACTTTTTGATCATATGTATTTATAATGCTGGAGTGCTCCTTCTTCCTCTGTTGATTCAGTTTTGCCTCCCTCCCGACCAGTATTTGTGAGTATAGCTAAGAAAAGCCACAGCCATCTATATATCCTGAGTGTACGTGCTGTTTGTGGACCTGCCTCCCTAAACTGAATAAAGTGAACGGCTATAATATGAGCCACTTCCAGTTCCACTAGCATAAGAGAGGGGTTATGGCAAGAAACCACCAAGGCAGGCATGATATACAGGGAGACCAGGGGGTAGAAATAGGAATAATATGATAATAAAATGTTAATAAATAAATTAATTAATTAATAATAATAATAATAATAATAAACTGGTGGCATACGCATACCTCTCAACTATCCAGATTTGTACAAAATGCCCATATTTTTGCCTCATATTTTTGGTCTGTTCCTTATAAAATCTGTGGTTTTCAAGCAAATCAGTTTGCCTAACATACAAGGCCATGTCAAACCCAGATTTGATGAATATGCTTCACCTCAAAAAATCTAGATCCATCAGAGCCACAAGGGCGGGAGACTTAAACCTTGACACGGCTATTAATAGGACGTGCTGGAGGGATAGATTCATCACCCAAAGACTCCCTATGCTGTGGAACAAAATCCCGGTACATGTGAGGCAGAGCACCTCGCTGGCCTTGTTCAAGAGAAATCTTGACCAATGGATGGGAGATCACAGATATACCCCAGGGATTACCTCAGTGTCACTGCTCGACAGAGGCACAGCAAAATAATGGGTATAGTTCCCCATACTAAAGGGGTGGCGTAAGCCACAAAACGATGGGCTAGGCTTGTAAATGCCCTCGGGCAGATAGCCTAGTATGAACCTATGAACCTATGAACCTAGGAGTGAATTCATTAAATAATTACAGACATTTGCGTTTCAGACTTTATGCCCATCACAAAATACACAGCAACACAAAAACTTTTATCCTAGCAACTTTCTATGTTTATAAAAGCAATATTTAAAAACTGTCCCTATTTTTGGGCCTTTGTCCCCCCATTATTGTTGGCTTTGTCCAGATTTTTTGTGGTAAGAGGTTGAGAGATATGCATAGGCAGATTTTGTCAAAAGATCGACCCATCTGTTTTGAATGAGGACATATAGCTCTACAGCTCTTAAAAGTCCCTGCATTTTGTCTCAGATTTTTGCTCTGTTCTTCAAAAAAAGTTTGGCATGTTATGGGAGGTTATGCCAATTAGAGTTTCACACGTATTTTTTTTTTCTTCAGAAAGCACATGCTATTGCAAAACATGTAATTCTGTTAAGTTTCTAAATGAGTAAGAGCAATATTTAAAAAAAATATTTCTGATTTGCGCATTTATTTGTCTGTCATTATTTCTGGCTTTTTCCTTAACTCTGACCTAACAGTTGATAGATTCTGAGAAGGTTGTTATTCCCATGCTGATGTTTTATTCACAGCAGCTGTGAAAGAATGTTCCAAATGTTTTATTTTTTTCCCTAGCTAAGAAGTTATCAGTGAAGCTGTTATTTTGTTTTATGACTTCAGGCTGAGGGAACGTGTCTTATTACTTTCTCAGATTTCAGGAGATTTTCACTTCAGCTTTCCAAACTTAAATACTGTGATGTCAGAGTTGCTTAGGGTGTATTAAGCAGCTGTTATGGCCATCATTTATAATGGCCCTGTCAGTAACAATACAATGATGATTATGCAGCTGAGGTGGGAGAGGGAGAATTATGTCATTTGTAAACAGGAAGCATGACCCAATACAATCATCACACTGTCTAATAAAGAAAGTAATAATTATTTCCCTTTGAAGCACAGCTGTCAGTTTTGTAAGATAACTTACAACAATATGTATTTCTGGGATCATTACACTGAATAGTTTAAGGATGATACCCAATATGGGATGCTTCATACTGACCACAAAGGGCCAGGTATGAAATTTGGACCCATGTGTCCAACCTGCGGCCCATGGGCCGCATGCGGCCCTCAGAGCTCTTCCATGCGGCCCTCAACCTCTAACTGCAACATTGATGTACACATGCACTACAACACTTTTTTTGTTTTGTGTGTTTCGCTCCCATGACCTGTAACGCTAATGTTGGTGTGCGCATGTGCCAAAGCACCCTTCTAGTTTTGTTTTTGAGCCAAAAAAGGGTCAGTGTGTTTATGCCATTATTTTGCGCCGATCAGAGTGTGTGTGTGTGTGTGTGTGTGTGTGTGTGTGTGTGTGTGTGTGTGTGTGTGTGTGTGTGTGTGTGTGTGTGTGTGTGCGTGTGTGTGTTATCGCTGAAGAGGGACTCATGTATGGATTTGCCGCTGTTGCCTTTGAAAGGGACAGCAATTACCTGAGTTAATAAGCAAGTATGGAGTGAGTGCATGCATGAAAGCAGAATTGCGTGCGTGAAAGTAGAAGAGTGTGTGTGTGTGTGTATATGTGTGCATGACAGAGAGAGACGCATGCACAAAACGGCTAACAATGATCAGTCTACCTGCTGAACACAAACAAGCTAGCTCACAAATATATCCTACATTAAGAGTACACTTTCATTAAATTGTGCTTTCCTGACAGGGAGAGTGTTGTATTGAACATGAACTCATACCTCTTAACTCTACGGATTTTCAAAGAATGTCTGAATTTTTGCCTCATCTTCCAATTTGCGTCTTTTGCTTAGGAAATAAAAGTAGTCATCCAAGGTAATGCAGTTCCAGGGAGTAAGAATGAGACAGCAGCCTAGGGTTAATGGGTCAGTACTGGACTGACTATGTGGGACTGTAGCATATAAAGTTGTATGTTTTTTCAGACAAACAAAAAAGCACCTAGCACTGTTTTTTTCATTGGTGGGTTCTAAGCAGTGGTAGATTGGACAACAGTAAGCATAGCTTTGGCGGATCATCAATACTGGAAAATCAAATGGGCACAATGTAATTTTTAAATGTTGGTGATTTTAGTGTGTATGTGTGTGCTTATGTGTTGGGAGTGCTGCAACAGTAGATGTTTATTAAAGACACAGACTTGCGGACTGTAGAGAATATGTTTCTTTGTTTCAAAACCTAATACGTGGGAACGCATGCCAGAAGTAGATTTTTAAGACATAGCTTCTTGCCATTTACAGTGGATGGATATTTACATTTAATGGACAATGTATTAACGTGGGCCTGTGGGGTTCTGAAGGATGCCAAGTCTACCACTGCCAATGTCTTGTAAAGTGACCTGGAAATGGATATTAGGATGTTACTGAAGAAATATAGTAAGTGGGCTTAGAAATATAGTTTAATTAAACAAAGTGTACTTTCAATTTACAGGCCATAATTTACTTTATTTCAGGTAGCCCAGATATCGGTAGATTGTATACCATTAGACTTAATTAGGGAGAGCTGTCATTCTGGGGAAACAAGCAGCCCTAGTTTCAGTGAATGCTCTGTGGTTGCTTGCAGGTAGGAAGTTGCAGGATGTTGATGCAATGTGTTTTATTTATTATTTTTAATACATTTGTTATTTCAAAGCATGGTTTTCTTTGATGCAAAAGAAGGTAGGACTGAATGAGCCATATAATGTTTAACTGACAATAATGGGATAGAAAGATTATAAGTGATGTATAATGTTTGCAGCTACAGTTGTTTCAATGGTGTCTGTGATGCATAACGATTTTTGGGCCTGTGTCCCACTTTTATTTTTCGCTTTGTCCAAATTTCTTGCTCTAAGGTTGAGAGGTATGGTTCCATACTAAATCAGAAGTTGTATTTACCTTGGAAGACTTTTCGGCATAATTATGAAAAACAGAGCCTTTTTAATATCTCTGCTTATTTCCAGTATAAACTGCCATGTAACCTTGCAAATAACCTTCTTATTAAGCTACTTTACTTCTTTTGGAATTGACAGGTATAATTCATCTGTTCGGACATAAGCATAGAGTGCTAATGTGACTTTGATTTCTTGCAGCAGTCTGTGGTTTACATAATCACAATAACTTTTCTGTGTTTCTGGGTGTGTAATCAATTTAACAGTTTTAAAGATGTTTTCCAAAAATAAATAAATATATAATAAATAAATAATCCTCTCTACACTTTGAGCTATTGACAAAGTCTGGGAATTTGTTTTTCAAAAGCGAAGGTCAGCATTACAGCTCAGTAAACTGTCAGTCTGTGAGTATCTTCTGCACAAATTAAAATGTGTGATTGTCAAATGGCTTTAGATTGGAAGGAAGTTTATTTGTATTTATTTTACATTTGTTTACCGGAAAGTCCGACTGGACACAGGTCCATTTTCAGCGGAGGCCCGGGGAGAAAAGCTCCAAAAATAACAGAAAACAATATAATACAATACATGAGAGAGAGAGAGAGACAGCAAATTATGGATGTAGTACTCATACAATATGACAGAGATTACATCTCGTAACAGTGAGAATCATTGAGGTACAAAATAAACTTAAAAACATTTTTTTTACAGTTATAATTACAGCAAGGCAAATATCAATGAGTTAAGTTTTTAGGAGAAAGCTGTTTGTACATAGCTAAAGCTCTGAAACAATCTTTTGGTATGGATTAACCTGGGGATTGACACAAGTTATATGTTTACACTAGTATGTAGCATTATAGTTTATGGTTTTCTTATTGATTTACTTTTTGCCGAGCAGTTGTTTGTTGATTTATTGGTGGTCCTTTTGGTAGTGGGAAATTACATGGATGAATCCATCTCTATTATGATTTTTTTTTTCAGATATTTTGACTTCCAGACAATTTCATTCAGTGAGTGGGTGTCATGTGATTACTGAGGTTGCCTATTTTACAAGTAGGGGCTTTTTTTTGTGTGTGTGTATGTGTGTGTGTGTGTGTGTGTGTGTGTGTGTGTGTGTGTGTGTGTGTGTGAGAGAGATTTAATATGTGTACTGAATATAATGTTGCAAATGGAATTCTTAGTTAAACATGCCCCTCTTCTTGGGCAACTAGACTTGAGTAACCAATATTAGATCTTAGCCATCCAGCTGGGAAAGGTTAATATGTGGATTTTCCATCTGGTTTGATGAAGGCTATGCTACTTACCCCAAGGACTACATTTATGGCTATCCATCCAGCCATCGTGTTGCTGAACTACATTGCTTAATAATGAGAGGAGCTTTTTACAGAAGTTGAAGGTTTTGTGTCAAGAACCTGTCCATAAAAAGTGGCTTGTTTATGTTGCAGTGAAGGCTGTGGTCTTTGTAGTGAGCGTTTTAAGTATAACCAGTATTTCTGAGGTAGAGGAAGTCTCTTAAGGCAGGATCTTTCTTAGCCTGGAAAGCAAGCCAATGATGAAATTTATAGGGGCCAGTGAGAGACAGAGGAAAGCAAGAAACTTTTTAGTCTGTTTGGATAACTAAGTGAACTTAGTCCTTTGACCTTTTTTGCCAGAAATGGCTGTAGTCTTTCTTTTGGCAGGGTGTTTTGCTGAGGCATATGCCAAAAGGGGCACTGCACTCAATAATGGCTCTTGTAAAGGAAGAATACAGGGATGTTATGACCTCCTTGTCCCTGGATGAGATACTCTTACTAATGAAGTGGGCCATGTAAAAAGCTTTCCTTACAACGGAGACAACGTGGTGGTCAAAAGTCAGGTTTCTATCAACCTGGGTGCCCAAGTACCATACGACTTATTACGTGCTTACAACATTGTTATTAATGTGATAATTTGTGGGGACATCACTCTCCTCAAAGAGGATGATGATGCATTTTTTGGCATTTAGCTTGAGGCCATATTTCTGGCACCAGTTATTTGTTTGGGTGAGACCCTCTTGTAGATTATTCAGAATTGTTTTATTAAGTCAGTAATGTGAATTATTTACTTTATTGCAAATTTGTTGGGTTATGTTTGTGGATTATAGTATTGCAGGACTGCTGATGTTGATATTTTACGTAGTTGGACTGCTGGAATGGTTTTCCCAGTGAGAAATGCTAGTGCTGTAGTGAATATTTGTTTATTTGTAAAAAAGAAAACATATATATATATATATATATATATATATATATATATATATTAACTAATATGTTAGAGTTAACTGTTAGATTACAGAATTAGAATTAGAATGAGAATTAGAATTTTAAGGCAAATATTAGGCATTTATTACATTTATTCATTGTTCAAATGCACCTACAGTACAGCCAGGAGGTCGACTGTGGTCTTTCGGAGCAACGAAAGAGTTAACTATATGATATATTGTATATGCGGCCCCAAGACCATTTCTGTTCACTCAATGCGGCCCCAGCAAGCCAAAAGGTTGGACACCCCTGCTTTAGATCCTTCATGGTGCTTTTAGTTTCCAATCTGTTTATGTGTGTGTGTGTTGCGGGGGGGGGGGGGGTACTTTGGACTAGAAATTTATTTGGAGCAGAATTTGTCTGCAAACATATTAGTTTTAAACTTGTGATATAAGTGGGAGATGCCAACAGAGATAAGCTTGGTGCATGCTGGGTATTAATTCTGAGGTTATTCATTCATTCATTCATTTTTTAAATAGGTAAATACACTTGATGGAATACCTTTTCATTCAAGATAGTACAATTACATTATGAACATAAATCAACTGTTAGAAAGAAAGAGACAAAAAGATATGTAGATAAAAAGAAAGACAGACATAGTCAGATGCATACATGCATACATAGAGAGATAGATAGACAAGTAGACAGACAGATATATAAACAGACAGGTAGACAGACAGATATATAAACAGACAGGTAGACAGACAGATATATAAACAGACAGGTAGACAGATAGTGAGCTGGATACATAGACAGAGAGAGAGAAAAACTAGATAGACAGAGATGGATACATACATATATCCACAGAGAGAACGATTAGATAGATTAAATAGATAGAGATAGATACATACATGCATAGATAGATAGATAGATGGGGTAGTTTTAGTAGTCATTTTGCTAAACAAAGGCAGGATTAGGGAGAGGTGAAATAATGGCATGTTGAGGATATTAGAGGTAAAGCTTGAGCTGAGCTGAAGAGAGTTAGAAGGTAGAGGTGAATGGAGCAGGTGGTTGATAGGATGGCAGTAAAAGGTGGGAATAGTTGTAGAAGGGGAAAAAGCTAGAGTGCTGGATGATTATTAGCCATGATTTTTATAATATTCACACTGGATGTCTTCCTCAGTCTATTTCTTAAGTACTTTCCTAAAGTTAGGAATAGTGGTGGCTGTCCTGATGTTGTGCAGTTTTTTTCCAGCATTCTGGTACTGCCTTTGGAAATGCTCTTTCAGTTGTAGCTAATGTATACGATGTGGCCATCTTAGTAAATAGTCAACAAGATTCCTAAGTTCATAGCTTATGATTTTAAAGGCAATACATCATCTAAGTGGTGGATAATGGTTCTCACTGAGTAATTTATAAGTTGCAAAAATGTGGACAACCTTTGGGATGGTTCGAGTCAGGAGGCATTTATATATTAGCACTCACAGAAATTTAAACTTTTACTGTTTTGTTTCATTGTGGGCTTTGTTTTTACCCAACACCACTTCATCTGACAAGTTGTATCATTGTGAGTTTCCCATATACCTCCTTCACATAAAATACCCCCCGATACACACCCACACAGACAGACACACAGACAGACAGACACACACACACACACACACACACACACACACACACACACACACACACACACACACACACACACAACTAAATCATAAAAGAGTAATCTCCTTATGGTTTTACAAAACCTAGGAAAAAAAGAAGGCAGTTGTGGAGCAGAGTAACCCATAGAATGTGCAGTAGCAAATCCCACCAAACAGCAACTAAAACACACCCATTATGTCTGTATGGCAGTGATCAAATATAGATATTGAATAAGTAAATATAAATATTAGTTAAATCACTTGCCTGAATAAATATAACTATCAGGTATTCAACAAGTATATTCTGACTAATGCTGTGAATTTGCTTGACCATTGCTTTAGTTAACAGATGGAAGTGCAGGGTCATTTGTTTGAATGCCCAGTTTATTGAACTGACATTTTATTGGATTTTTTTGTCATAACAGGCAATGGGATGTACACTAGGTGTGTGTGTGTGTGTGTGTGTGTGTGTGTGTGTGTGTGTGTGTGTGTGTGTGTGTGTGTGTGCGCGCGCGTGTGTGTCTGCATCTATTTGTGTGCAGATATGTGTGGGTTAGGATTAGAGTAAGGCTTAATTAAAGGCATGCATTAAGTGTGCATGCGATTGTGAATCTTTAGGGTTAGGGTTAAGATTAGGTGAGGGGATAGATTTAGTGTGTGTGTGTGTGTGTGTGTGTGTGTGTGTGTGTGTGTGTGTGTGTGTGTGAGTGCGCGCATGCACACACACGTGCATACAAGGGTTTAGTGTGTGTCCAAGCTGTCCGGCGTAGTGATATTGTTATGAGAAGGGCTTTTGGCAGGCAAGCTGCATGTTAGGGTTATGGGCAAGGTGGTATACCTTCATAAGTTCGACGGCCAAATCTTTGACACTGCTGCCATGAAGTGCAAACTGCAAAATTCAAAAATCACGAAAACCGAAGCGCCGAATTACAAAACCTCGTCCCCTTTTTGACCATCGTAGCACTCGTTTCGGCAGTGGAGCGATCGGCAATGTCGAATTTCGATATATTTATGACATTTAGGGAAGTCGGCGTGACAGAATTCGGCTAAACGATTCACAGTTCAGCACATTCGGAAATGTGCCTTCGCACATATGAAGGTATACCGGGCAAGGTTATTGTTACTCATAAGATAGGGTACAATAGGGTTAACAAGTCTGGGTGGCAGAGCATTTTAAATAACAAAGAAAAGACATGGATTATAAGGTTGGGAGGATTATTTTCACCTACTTTAAATGAGTATCTGTAATTAACCAATGGAAATTGTATCAGTATTATTTAAAGAAACATTTGCAGGATGTGACTTTATAATTCTGAAGAAGGCAGTTGTTGCCAAAACCAGTCTGTTTGTTGTCGTCTTATAGACAAGACAAAATTATATTAAATAAAAGGATTTGGTTGAATTCATCACAACCTCGTTGAGTACTGGTGATTTTTGATTTTTTATGTTGGATTTGGGCCATTGCACCTTGCCATAATTGCGAAGCTTTGTACAGGGTTTCAAGGTTATTGTTGGCAAGTGTTATTAAGGTAGAACAGTGGGGCATATAATATATTTCAACTTGCTGATACAAACCCATTCATCACATATGCCTAAACAAAAAGAAAACAAAGGAGAGTGAATGGGATGCTGCTGTACTATAAAATAAATATATTGACAATTTAACAAGAAAATATCTAATGACAGTTTCAAGGCAAGCAAGAAAACAATGTAGCCTCTTGTACTAATGAAAACTAAACAGCATAGCTTTGTTTTTGTGAGGGAGTTTAGCAAAAACTGTCTACTAGCCAGGCTTGTTTCTGTAATACTGAGGCCATTTTGGAAAAAAGCTTTCAAATGTATCTGGGGGACCAGAGAAATAAAATAGCACAGCATTATTTGGGTAGCAACAGATGCTAACAAAGATTTTTGAAGAAACAAATAATGCAAAAATTGATTATGAAAAGTGATTAAAATCTAGTTACTATTTTGAATTTCATAAATGTTACTTAGAATACTTGTGTTTAACTTGTGGGGCATTTGCTTATGCATTTTTTCAGTCTATTATTTTCTGTTTGACTAACAAAATGTCTGGTAATCCAAAAAAATGGCCTTGCTTGCAACGAGATGAAGAAAGATAAAAAATTTCAAATAAGCAACTAAGAAGTGCTTAAAAAAGAGAACTTTAATGTAACAAATAAAAATAAATCAGCTAAATTCAATAAACCAAGCGTTTTCATCTCCAACCATTTGGAGACTTTATCAAGACATAGCATGCCCCAACTGATAGTATTTATGAGCATTTGAGGGATATCAGACTGCAAAAAGAAACCAATGCCCTTGCAAAACATTGTATGGAATGGTCCGGACATGACTTTAAATTCACTGTTATTGAAGTTATTGAACTAGACCCAAGAGGTGGAAATTGGACTTTATATTTGGAGAAAAGTGAGGCCTTATGGCAGTTGAGAACAAATGCAACTCAATGGCCAGGCTTAAATGAATCTGTTGCAATTACTTGCTTTTTAAGATTAAAAGCTTTAGACAGATGATGCTTTTAAAGAATTGTAATTCTTAATAGTTGAAACATATGCATTATTTTTATGTCTTATATGTATACATTGGTGAATTTTATACTGTATCTATTATGTGTTTATTTATACATGTATTTATTCATTTATATTATACTATATTGGGGTTATTTGAGGTGTACAACATATAGGAAATGTTGAGTTTTTATTAGATTTTTATTTACACACATTCAATTGTATTTTAATAATGTATTTTATAGTTATGTATTTATATGTATTATAGTGGGTAATATTTAGGATGATGAATGTTTTTTGTGTGGTTATTTGACATTATTAGATGTAAATTGTAGGAATAGTCATTGCTCATGAATTATTCATGAACCCTGGATGTTGATTGGTTCAGTAATTAACTTTGTATTATAAATTTACTATCAGTTGGGGCATGCTCTGTCTTGATAAAGTCTCCAAATGGTTGGAGACGAAAGCGCTTGATTTACTGGATGTATCTGATTTATTTTTATTTGTTAAATTAAAGTTCGCTTGGGAGGGTGGCCTAATAGTTAAAGTGTTTGCCATGCAAACACAAGATGCAGGGTTTGAGTCTCACAAGGGATAATTGGCTAGGTTTAAAATGGATCACAAGGGCAGTTAACTTAGTACTAATCTATGAACCTATGAACCTATTTAAGCACTTCTTAGTTGCTTATTTGAAATTTTTTATCTTTCTTTATCTCTTTGCAACCGAGGCCATTTTTTTGGATTGTGGTTTGTTTTTTTACTTTTAAAAGTTTGAAAATATCTGGTAACCTACTTCTGTCCAACTGTTTTCTAATAACCTGCTTTATCCTTTACATGGTGGCAGAGACACTGGCAACTGTCCCAGCGATCAGTGGGTAGAAGGTACTGAAACCTGTTCTGGACAGAGGGGTGGTTTATCACAGAATGCATACATTCACACACTCATACACTACATGCACATGTATGGACAATTTAAAGAATTCTAATTCATCTGTTGCTTACCTTTATTATGAAGGAAGAAATCAAAATGGCTGGAGAAAACCAACATGGATGCATGGATAATCTCCATACTCAGCAAAGAATGCAACCCTGCCAAAAATCAAACCTGAGGACATCTTCCTGTGAGGTGGCAATGCTTTTAACTGTGCCACTGCCCCCACCCTGTTTATCTACTTTTTAAACTAAATCCTAGCACTGAGAAAAAAGAATAGATCTGTGAGAATCTATGCTGGAACAACAAACCTTTAATCAGTGAAAATAATATTAGCAGCAATATTACACTGACATCAAAAAAGTTGTATTTCACCAACTAATACAGCAATTTTGCTGGATCCAACTCTTTGTATCTCCATACCTCTATATCTCTAAATGTACTTATGTCAAGATTGCACAAGCTTTGGGGTAAAGGCAAAACTTCCGTTACATCACAACTCTGCAGTCATGCTTAATTTAATCAGTATTTCCTGATGAAATATGGGAGTCAAAGAAAATGATCTGGCTTTTTTTTAAATCATCAAAACACCATGCAATGTTTAACAGTTAACATGGTGTGTTAAAAAGTCTATTTCAAAAATACTGAATAAACTCCAACTATATCTAAGGCAAACTAGGAGATGTAATGCTTTTAAAAAACAATTTGATTTTATATATATATATATATATATATATATATATATATATATATATATATATATATATATATATATATATATATGGGAAATATGAACTATATACAGTCAGCAATGGCTTCCAAGCATCTCGATGATCAAAGATCCTGAACTTGAACTAAATCTATAAACCCATAAGTGCTAAGTCATGGCATTGATTGTGTACGTGACAAAAACAAACAGTGGAGAAATGTGTGACTGTGCTTATTTTGCACTTGAGAGGTTGTCATTAAGTGCATTTCACTGACATAACATTAGTAGAACATGTAGCAGGTATTTATATTAAAAGAAAATTAGCTATCATATCTTACCTGTACAATACCCAGAGTGGCTGATGTCACAGGATCTGAAAAATCACCACCAGGTGGTGAGACCCTAGAGGGAAGGACCCAAAAAATTCATAGTAAGTGCAGAGTATAAAATAACAACTCATCTATAAGCAGAGGTATAGCCAGAAATCTTCCTTTTGTACTCAAACCTAGTGTTGCTGCCCCCACCTCCCACCTATCATTTTAAAAATGACTCAGCCCTCAAAATGCTACCCTCCATATATACAGGAAGCGGCACATTATACCTATGAAAAGCTATTTTTAGAGGTGTTTTACTTTCACATAAGCATTTTTGTATGTCTCTGTACTATAACCATTTGTTTACACAGTTCAAAACATTCAGTGTTTTTCGAATGCTGACATTTTCAAGAGATGCTCAGAGGAAAATGTACACATTTGAGTATACTGCATATGTCTAGCTACACCCTTGTATAAGGTACAGAGCTTCATCTTGTATTCATATAATCCCAACTAGAATCTTGTGTGACCTAGCTCAGGCCACTTTACTTCTCTCACCGGTCACACCTGAATATTCTAGGATACACCATAGCTAGTCTGTATTTTGGTCATACTTATCTAGTCCTCAGTGTTGGCTGTAAACATCTATTGCCAAATGCTGGTTACACCCATCTCCTTCTTTTGATTACTGTGAAGATAGGTGAAGGCTGCCAGCCTAGCCAGATAGAATTTTGTAGATAATTCTGTCATTTGTAAATATTAATGTAAGCACGTTGAATGTTGAAATTCAAAAATGTAACAACAGTGCACTCTGCTATAAGAAAGCTGATAAGTCAAGCATTGTGAAATTCTTTGATCTAAAACTCGGAGCCGAGATGTCCAAGGGGAGGCATTCTACCTATTCTTTTGAGGCCAGACTTAATGGCTAGAATTTACATGTATAATTTCTTTTATTGCTCTGGCTTCCTGACCAGCTACAAGATCAAAAGAGCAATTAACTTCTGCGTTTCTGTTAGCCTGAGAACCAGAAAGAAATTATGTAATCTGAAATGAATCAGTGGTACTGTGTTATCAATTTAAGGATAGAAAGAATGAGAGCATTTGAGCATTTGTCTTGAGAACATCCAACTCACCAGCAATGTCTTGCTCTATATGCAAGTTTATTTTAGAACTGTGTTTTCTCTTAGATATAGCTAGAAACTAGGAAGATTAGATTAGTTTTTTTCTGTATTGATAGCAGAGCTTTTCTACTGTATTATTTTAAGTATTTCTCTTAGCTCTCTGAACTCTTGACTAGCACTGTGTGGTAAGATGTATTGCCTTGTGTTTTTATTATTTATTATTAAATATTTTTGAACCTTTCAACTGTGGTCATTTTGTGTAGAGATAATTTAAGCTCTAGAGTACATTGGACGTATATAGTGATACTGGCCAAGCCACTCCAATAAGCCTTGACTGTTCAGTTGCACTTAACATTTAGATAATAATATTGTACGGTATAATTGGACACCCTTTCATAAGGGCCTTTTGGTAGCATAAATATTAGTGGGTGGTGGCAAGTAGTACTACTGTATAGACTGGGTACAAGAGTCACAGCTGGAGAACCTGTGCCAGCCTTCCCCAGGAGTGTCTGTATGGTCGTATATAACTCTTATCTCAAAGTGTGTGCACGTCAGCTACTTGGGCAGAGACTCAATGCACTGGTTGGACAGAGAGGGTGCTGGAGGTTTTAGCTTGCCCACTAGGCTGAGAGCTGAACCCTATAGTGGGAGTCTTACTGGGGACATGGAGAGAAAGGGAAAAACCAGCCCTAGACTGACTGTGATCTCTGTGTGCTCTTAAGGGAAATTGTAATTTTCTGTGTGTGTGCTTATTATCCTTTCCCTATATGGACACCCCTCACTGGTGTTAGTGGTGAGGATTGAAGCTCCTTGATTGCTGGACCAGTGCACAGGCATCACATGTTAATTGTTTGGCAGTGGTGGGATATCCACACCACATATTACTTGGTTGGCAAATACTAATTCGTTTGTAGTGGTGTGGATAGTGAATTCCTGTAGCTTATGTACAGTGATCACTGAAGATGTTTTTGTACTCTAAATCAGCCACTCAGTGATTACTCAGAGTTCAGATCACAATTGTTTTATTTCTTTTGTTAGATTAGTTAGTCAGGGAGAGCAGGCAACATGTCAGCAGAGGAGTAAGGAAAGCTAACAAGGAGCCAGCTGGCTAAGAGATGCCAGGTTAGGGGACTGGTGCATGGAAAAATGACTAAGGCAGACATGATTGCAGCTTTGGTCATAGGTGCATCAGAAAACAGCAACCAGGAGGATGATCAGACTGACTGTGGAGATGTACAACACTCAGGAAATGGACAGCTCAACTTTTGTGCAGAGGACTTAAAAATCCATCTGGAGCTAGAGAGGCTTGTGTTGGAAGCCAGGCAATTAGAAATGGAAACTGTGGAAAAGGAGTGGCAGAGGCAGCCCAAAAAGGAGATGCTGACTCTTCACCAGAGTCATGGAGGTAATGCGAAAGAGAGTAACTGGACCCCAGAAGCACAAAAGGTCAGTAAATTTCTTCCGCAGTCTAAAGAGGGGGATAATTTTAATAGTTTCATTCATATGTTTGAGAGGGTATGTAAACAATATGATGTTGACCAAAGGCCCTGGGTATGGTTCCTGACCCCCTTACTCCATGGTAAGGCTGTAACTGTGTTGTCTAAAATTTCTGATCAGGAATGTTTTGATTATACTACTGTTAAGAACTGCTTGTAAGAATTTTTTAAGCTAACACCTGAAACATATAGGAAAAAATTTTGTGAGCATAGACACAAGGCAGATGAAAGTGTGTGTGAATATGTTGCTGTACTAAGCACTTATTTTCATAAGTAGGTGAGTGGATGTCAGGTCACCACTTTTGAAGGGCTGGCAAACCTTTTGGTGAGGGAACAAGTCCTTATCACTTTGCCTGATGACATGAGGATCTGGTTAACTGATAGACAATATGCTACTTCAGATGAGTTGAGGAAGAAGGGAGACCTGTACCTAGCAAGCAGGGCATCCCTGCACAGGAAAGTGGCCCCCAGTAATGCTCATGGGTCTAAAGAAACCCATGGTGGGCAGCCCAGATTGCCCCAACAGAATCTGCCAGTAGCAGGGGAAGCCACTAGTCCAGGTACACGTCCAATACCCTAGGGTTAAATGTTTTGAATGCAACCAGTCGGGCCATGTGGCATACAGATGTCCACAGAAGCAAGGTGGGGAACAAAATGTGACAGAGCCAGTAAGTGGGGAAGACAAAATGCCAGTAGTAGGTTGTCTTGAGACAACAGGGGTACCGAACTACCATCCTGCAGATGCCCTGGTAGGGAAGGATTTTGATGAGGCAGTACTATGTGTTTATGCAGTTAAACACAGTCAGGCTTTGAGACAAGCATGTGGGTCTTGTAGCCTGGGGTAGTAGATTATGCTACAAGATACCCTGAGGCAGTGGCTCTGTCCTCCATTGAGGCAGAAAAGGTGGCAAATGCTTTGTTAGAGATTTTCAGCAGGGTAGGTTTCCAAAATAAATACTGACTGACAGAAGTGCCAGTTTCATGTCAAACCTGCTAGCTTGTCTGTGGAAGCACTGTGGGGTGAAGCACCTGAAGACCACCCCCTACCATCCCCAAACCAATGGTCTTGTTGAGAGGTTAAACTCTACAATCAGTTCTATGCTATGGGCATTTGCAGACCAGTTTAAGAGGGAGTGGGACAAATATTTGGCTCGTCTGTTGTTTACTTACAGAGAGGTTCCCCAGGAATCCACAGGTTTTTCGCCCTTTGAGTTGCGGTATGGGCAAGGGTGAGGGGACCTCTAGATTTAATTCGTGATGAGTGAGAACATGAGTGTGAATCTCACAAGGAGTCTGTTGTGGCATATGTCCTAAACCTCAGGACAAGGCTCAGGAAGCTCATGGGCTTGGTTCAGGAGAACCTGGCAGAAGCCCAACAACAGAAAAAGGTATGGTATGACAGGAATACTCGAGCTAGAGAATATGCTGTAGGGCAGCAAGTAATGGTTCTCATTCCTGTCAGACACAACAAGCTGCAAGCAGCTTGGGTGGGACCCTACAAGGTGGTAAGAAAGGTAAGTGATGTTAACTACATGGTAGAACTGCTAGGCAGGAGGCAGGGGCACAAATTGTACCATGTTAACATGATGAAACCTTACCATGATAGGGAGGCCCTTGTGTTGAGTATTTGTAGTGGGTTGCAGGAGGAGTCTGAGGGAGATCTGATGACTGATCTCCTTAGTCAGGCTCGGATTGACACCTCAGTGGAAGGGGTAGCAATGTCCCAGCAGCTATCGCCTACCCAGGTTTTAGAAATCTGAGCAGTGTTACAGAAGTTTGGGGACATGTTCACTGGGAACCAGGGTGCACCCACCTGGTGAAGCACCAGGTGGATACAGGAACCCAAACGCCTATTATGAAGGCCCTTTATAGGGTGCCTGAGGGAGGAGATACAAGAAATGTTGGAACTAGGGGTAATTCAAGCATCCAACAGTCCCTGGGCCTCTCCAGTGGTGCTGGTGCCAAAGAAGGATGGCAGCACCAGGTTATGTGTGGACTACAGGAAATTAAATAGTCACACAGAGTCGGATGCTTACCTCATGCCTAGGACAGATGAGGCCGTAGAGCAGCTGGGTGGGGCTAAGTATCTTACAACCATTGATCTTAACAAGGGTTACTGGCAGGTGCCCTTGACACCCAGTGCTAAAGAGAAATCAGCCTTTGTAAATCCTTTTGGCTTGTATGAGTTCACAAAGATGCCCTTTGGGATGAAAAATGCCCCAGCAACTTTCCAGACACTGGTAGATCATATCCTAGCAGGAGCAGGAGGGTTTGCCTTTGCTTATCTAGATAATATTGCTATCTACAGCGATTCCTTGCAAGAGCACCTTCAACATGTCAGGGAGGTACTGGGCAGACTACAGAGGGTAGGGTTAACCATTAAGCTGAGCAAATGTCAGGTGGGTATGGCAGAGGTCTTCTACCTGGGACATAGAGTGGGAAGTGGTAAGATCAGGCCAGAACCTGACAAAGTGGAAACCATTTAGGCATGGCCTGTACCTGTTACCAAAAAGCAGCTGAGGGCATTCTTAGGGACAGCAGGGTACTACAGATAGTTTGCTCCCAGTTATAGTACCATAGCTGCTCCCCTCACACACCTGACAAGGAAGAATAGGCCAGATAAGATAGTGTGGGCATCAGCATGTGAGCAGGCATTCCAGAAGCTTAAGGAAGCTTTGGGAGGACCCCCTGTGTTAACCAGTCCAGATTACAGCAAAGACAAATCATGGGGTGGGGGCTGTACTTAGCCAGATTTCTTCAGAGGGAGAAGAGCACCCAGTGGTTTATCTCAGTCATAGGTTCCAACCCAGGGAGGAATGCTATGCAGCTGTAGAAAAGGAATGTCTAGCCATAGTGTGCGCACTGCAGAAACTTCAGCCTTATCTGTATGGAAGAAAATTCACTGTAGGGACAGATCACAATCCCCTAACATGGTTAAGCAGAGCCAGCCAGCAAAATGGCAAGTTGCTAAGATAGAGCCTAGGGTGGCAAGTATATGATATATCAGTGCAGCACTGCAGTGAAATTAGCAATGCCAATGCAGATGGGGTCTCAAGACAGGGAATGGGGTAAGGTATACTCAGATAAACCTAACCCTCTCATACATTGTTTCTCAAGGGTCTTGAAAAATTAGCTTGAGTTCTCAGGAAGGGGGGTGTGAAGATAGGTGAAGGCTGCCAGCCTAGCCAGATAGAATTTTGTAGATAATTCTGTAATTTGTAAATATTAATGTAAGCCACGTGCTTGTTCTCTTTGCTAAATGTTGAACTTCAAAAATGTAACAACAGTGCACTCTGCTGTAAGAAAGCTGATAAGTCAATGTCAAAGTTAATGGCTAAAATTTACATGTATCATTTCTTTTATTGCTCTGGCTCCTTGACCAGCTGCAAGATCAAAAGGGCTATTAGTCTCCGAGTTTCTGTTAGCCTGAGAGCCAAAAAGAAATGATATAATCTGAAATGAGTCAGTGGTACTGTGTTATCAATTTTAGGACAGAAAGAATGACAGCATTTGAGCATTTGCCTTGAGAACATCCAACTCACCAGCACTGTCTTAATCTATATGTAAGTTTATTTTAGAACCATGTTTTCTCTTAGATACAGCTAGGAACTAGGAAGATTAGATTAGTTTTTTTTTTCTGTATTGATGTCAGAACTTTTCTACTGTGTTATTTTAAGTATTTCTCTGTAATCTCTGAACTCTTGACTAGTACTGTGTAGTAAGAAGTATTGTCTTGTGTTTTTATTATTTATTATTAAATATTTTTGAACCTTTCAAATGTAGTTATTTTGTGTAAAGATAATTTAAGCTCTAGAGTACATTGCATGTATATAGTGATACTAGCCAAGCTACTCCAATAAGCCTTGACTGTTCAGTTGCACTTACAATTTAGATACTAATATTGCACAGTATATTTGGACACCCTTTCATAAGTGCCTTTTGGTAGTTGATAAATATTAGTGGGTGGTGGTAAGTGGTACTACCGTGTAGTCTGGGTAAAAGAGGCACAGCTGGAGAACCTGTTCCAGCCTTCCCCAGCAGTGTCTGTGTGGTTGTATATAACTCTTATCTCAAAGTGTGTGTGTGTGTGTGTGTGTGTGTGTGTGTGTGTGTGTGTGTGTGTGTGTGTGTGTGTGTGTGTGTGTGTGTGTGTGTGTGTTAGCTACTTGGCAGGGACACAAAGCACTGGTTGGACAGAGAGGGTGCTGGAGGATTTAACTTGCCCACTAGGCTGAGCTCTGGACCCTATAGCTGTGCCAGTGGGGAGTCTTACTGGGGACCTGGAGAGAAAGGGAGAAACCATCCCCAGACTGACTGTGATCTCTTTGTGCTCTTAAGGGAAATTGTACTTTACTGGGTGCATACTTTTTATCCTTTCCCTACATGGACTCCCCTCACTGGTGTTAGTGGTGAGGATTGAGGCTCCTTGATTGCTGGGCCAGTGCACGGGCATCACAGTAGCACACAGCTAGACTCTATAGTTGGGTATATCCCATCTAGTCTCTTGTTCATAGCATCATTGATAAGTATGAAGATAGCTGCCCTTGTTGGCTATTTTAAGCCTAGACAATTTCCCTTTTGGTGCTTGAATTAACCCATCTATCCCTTATGATAATCTGGTTTCCAAAGCTCCTCCCTCCCCTCTTTCATTGCTGTTGACTGTTGTAGAAGCTATTTATGTACTCTTCTCACCCGTTGAGTGCCCACTCAACAAACCAGTGCTGCTCGGAAACCTCCTTTTCTACACAACATCTGCTGCTCATTCTCCTGGAGCTCAGCAAAGCTTGGAGTCCTAACATGCATTCCAGAAGTGTTTTATGTGAAACCACTGCCATCCAGGCAAACTTAAGTACCTTTGATTGCCAAATTGTACATACGTTTTTTTGATTGATCGCTACTGTTTTTTGCTTTTATGTGTGCATTTCACTGAATTTTTGTAAACACATTGCCTTTCCTGTCACTGCTACAGCTGTAAGACTGCACTGAAATTCCCTACAACAAGGGATGCTCATCTAGTTGTTTAAGTGGTTTGTATTAGCATTGCACTTGTGGGTCTCTTCTACTGTGTTTTTACATTAAGAGGAATAGGTTTATTCAGCTTGTGGCAGGAGGTGTTTGCCTGGTTTATCTGAGTTGGGAAATACACAAAAGGATTCATAGTGTAGTCATTGTTATTGGCCAGAGGGCGCATTATTTAGTTATATGTTTTTCCTGTGCTGCCATCAATTTTGCACTTTTGTGTGTGTTAGCAGTGTCCTGTACAGTAGCAAACACCTAGAAAGCAAATTTTCCTGTTAGAATAGTCCACAAAACTGTAACCTGTAAAGCAGCAATATAGTTTAACTACCTTGTGCGCTGACAAGCTTAGAGCAGCTAGTTGGGCCTTGAGTGGCAATACCTACAGATTTAGTTGAATTCAGTATTGTGTAAACATTAAAATTAGTAGACTTTAGTACGGTTTAGCATAGTCTGCCCCAGTAAAGCACTGTTATTGGTCTGCACAATGCACCCCTAATAGCCTTCTAACCTCAATACACCTCACAAATCAAAAGTACTGGGCAGTGTGCTATACAATTTCCTAACTTATCTGTAGACTGCTTAGTGCATATGAGCATCCTGAGACAATGTAGCAACCGCTTAATCCTTAAAGAAGCAAACATAGTATGTGAGAGGTGTACTTATACAATGACACTAGAGGCTAAACTCTCACATACAAGTGTACATCAGGTTGTCAAAACCACATACACAACACCCATCTCATATAGCACACAACACATGCATAGACTAACATATGCTGAGGCACTTAAAAGCAATCTTCCTAAACAACAAGGATCTCCTAAACCATCCATTGTCAGACCCGTGCTTCAGCAAGCCCAAGGCACTCAGAAAGAGTAGCATCTAGCACCACACATACTATCACTCTCAGTGGAGCCCCCAGCATTAAGCCCCTAAGTCATGCAAACACACTTCCCAGGACTCTCACCATAGGGGGCTCCATATTAAGATATACTGATGTTCCTCTAACCAGGCTGAACAAAGAAAAGATAACTGCTAGTTGCTTATCTGGAGCTAGGATCTGCTAAATTGTGTACACACTCAGGTCATTGTGCCACAGATACCAGTACAATTCCATCATAGTCCATATAGGTGTAAATGGCCTGAGATGTACCTCCCTGGACTATATAAAGAGAGACATTATGGAGCTTTCAGACTATTTGTCTCAGGCTGGTATGACCCTAGCATCAAGCAACATATTGCCTTTGCCAAGGATGAAGCCACAATATGAGAAAAAAAAATTCTGTTGTCATTCTAAGGGGATTCAGTAGTTGTCAGCTTGGGAGGACATATTGCTTTGCCAAGGATAGTCTGCACCTTTCCCCTCTAAGCTTTTGAATACTGGCTAATAAGCCCCATAGTGGCTTTTTAGGCAATGCCAAAATGCCAAAACCTATCAACATAGCAAAATCAATTCAACATATCCTCAGGGTGTTACTGTTCAATGTTAGGAGCCTAAATAAAAAACTACATGCCCTCCAAGCCCTCTTCACACTTGAGAATATAGACATCTGTGCAGTTACTGTGGCATGGTTTAAAAAGGCTGAGAGTACCCCAGCAGTGCAAGGTTTCAGTGTCTTCCACACTTTCAGACCAGTAGCGGCTCAGATAAGTTTTAAAGGAGGAGGTATCTCAATATACATCACTAACAAGCATGTCCTAGCCAGATAGAGGTCACCCTCCCTGTCCCAAGAAGCTCACAATGCAAACTTGGACCTACTGGAGACACTTAAAATCTAACCTAACAACCTACTCATGGGAAACTTTAATTACCCCTCTATAGACTGTATCCTACATGGCCTCAAATATACAGGCACAGAGATTTCTGGACTTCATAAATACAAACACCCTTGACCAAATAGTGAATATGCCCACTAGAGGCTCCAATATACTGGACTTCGCGCTCACAAACATGGGAAAATGCTGCACTCCCCAATGTCTAGTCCTCACTGGTAAGGTCCGCCCGTAAAGCTGTCTCCATCGAAATCGAAATCAACTCCATAATTCCAGAAAAAAGCAGTAACAGTTAGGAACTATTCCAAGGAAAATTACCTGTTATTATGTGACGGTTTGTCAAAATTCACTGTCCCTCCAAACCACAAGAACACACCAGCCTATGCTGAATTGCTTTCAGAAACTCTGTACAACCATGTCAATGGCTGCATACAGGCTGCTGTACCTACCAAAGGTTAGCACAGAACTAGTCTCAGAAACAAATTGCCATGGTGGCATCCCAAATTAAACAGAATGTACAACAAAATGAAAAAAAAATATGACAAAAATCAGAAAGGGTAATTCCCATAAAAATAAAAGCTCTTGCATCAAAGTAAATAGGTAACTAAGAGGGGTAATAGGTCAAGCAAAGCCAACTTTGAGGTTATGATAGACTACCAGGTGAAAGATAACCATAAGGCCTTCTACAGCTATGTCAGAAACTTCAAGGGCAGCACACATCAATGTGCTGGCCACATTCACAGAGCTTGGCAAAACAGCAAACCTATTAATGAACAAATTCAGTTCTAACTGTAGCCCCTCACACCCCAAAACATCCCCCCAAAAATCTCCTCATACATAACACCTCCAACTATAACTAAGGAGCATGCACTGGTTACTAAAGCCAAGAACACAGCCTCAGTGAGCCCTAGTAAACATTCCAGGGTGACTCAGGAATAGCCTAAAATATAACTTATCAGGACCACTGGAGTCATTATTTAAGTATAGTCTTAAAACAGGCTTGGTAGCACATGAATGGAGGACTGCAACACTCATCCCCCTGTCATAAGGGAGGGCCTTCAACAAATCTTGGAAACTACAGACCCATTAGTCTGACTAGTCTTATTTGAAAAACCATGAAAAGAATTATCATGGAAATTATTAACAAGGATATAAGAGATCTCCAGACACTGGCTCAATCCCAGTTTGGCTTTGACAAAGGAAGGTCATGCTTTTTGAATCTGGTGGACTTCCTTGAAAAGGTCACGAAGGCAATGGATGAGGGGAAAATGGTGCGGACTGCCCACCTAGACCTGGCTTAAGCATTTGATACAATAACCCACTCAGGCATTGTCACATATTCACAGAACTAGATATAAACCCCTTTATAACACACTTGATAGGTAGCTGGCTCACTGATAGGACCCAGGACCTCCAAAAATGTGTCAGTCACCACTGGAGTCCCCCAAAACTCTGTACTAGGACCACTCCTCTTTGGCAACTACTTCATTGATGTCAAAGCCAATGTCAAAGTCCTCTAGTTAATCAGGTTCACATATGATCGCAAACTGGGAGCACTTATTGAATACCCCCAAGATGAAAACACTCTTCAGAAAGGTCTAATACAGACAAACACTTGGTGGCAAAACCATGGCTTAGAACTCATACCAAGAAAAGCATTATAATACCTTTTAGGATGTCTGCCTCCCTAAGTAACAACATCATCAATAAAACACCCTTAAAAGTTGATTTACTAGTGATTCACTAGTCGGGGATCTGTGAACTTGTTTTGATAGTAAACTAGCCTTCAACCAACATCTGTCCAAGGTATTAAGAAAATTCTGCTATTTTGCTCAACTTATAAACATGCACATGGCATGGCATCTAGGTCCAGAGTGGTCATCATATCACTATACTCAGCCCTCATCAGACACATCATAAGAATATAATGCCCCTTCTGTATTTGCCTGACAAGACATATGCAGCAACTTGAATGTCCACAAAGGTTCCTTACAAAAAGAATACAGGGATTAAACACAGTATCTTTTGCTGTTCACCTCAAAGCCCTGTTTCTTCAATGGGTATCATACAGACTTCTGAGAGGTGATTTTTGGCTGGCATACAAGACATCCCTGGACCTTGTTTTAATGAATCTTTTGCACATCCACAAAATAAACAGCATCAGAACCATTAGATTAAAAGACCAAAATTGTGCTTGCGACATAAATAGGACATGTTGGAGATATAGATATGTTTCTCAGAGAAATCCCATTCTCTAGAACAGGCTCCCCATTCATATGAAGGAGAGTTCCTCCCTAGCCTTACTTAAGTGCAGCTTGGATCAGTTGAGAGCTCAACTATGTCTCTTTTCATGTAGTCCAGGGAGGTACGTCTCAGGTCATTCACACCAGCATGGACAATGACTGAGTCATATTTGTACTTGCCTTGGAGTGACCTGAGTACTTGTGTTATGTGGCGGATCCTAGCGCCCGACAGGCAGATCACCATGACCTTCTCCTTGTTCAGCCTGGTGAGCGGGACATCAGTGTGCCTGACGATAGAGTCACCTATTACAAGTGTATCAGGTGTGTTGTTTAGCCTTAAGGGCTGTGACTGTTCAGCACACTGGCTTTGTGAGCTATGTGTTGCACGTGTTTTGTTTTGGGGTAGCGGTTGCTTGGGTGTTTGCTTTGGAGGTCTCTGCTGCTTAGGCAGATTTTTATTTAAAGCCTCCAAGTATGTTTTTGTGTGTTTATGTGTTTGGTTTGCTGTCGTGGTAGGTCTGTTTGAGACTGGAATTGTAGTGAGTGTGGTTTCCTTCTCCTCCTGACTGGTTACACCAGTACTTAGTTGAAAGAGCTTAGCCTCCAGTTTGGCTATATGGTTGCATCTCTCACATGTGTTGGAATTTGTTGGGAGGAGGAGAGGGTTGTCTGTGTACATGAGGCAGTTGTAACATTGCCTCAAGATTCCCAGATTCACCAGCTGGACCGGAGAGAAGATTGACAACTGACCTATGGACATGCTAGAATAGTATTGGGAATTCCTTTATAATTGAAAAAAGGGCCAATGGGGAACAAGGTACTCAAGGGGAGTTTGTGAGGGTGTAGTGCTTTTAATTTTTTAGTGCTGACTTATATAATTGCTTTAGTGAGCAAGTGCCAGGTAACTTAAATGCAATGTGTTACAGGTAACTTAAATGCAAAAATGACAAACAGTAACTTTCTTTCAAGTGAAACAAGGAAATAAGTACAGTAAGCAATGCAGATATCACTAGAGATCCACAGAAGCTGAAAAGCCGATTTAGGTGGAATTAGCGTTTCAGGAAATAACAAGCAAACAAACAACAAGCATACAAACAAAGCTAGATTCAGCAGGCCTGGATCTAGTCTATGCTACAGCAAACAAGGTGTACCAATTTCAGTAAGAAACAGTTCAAATATGCAGGCACTATAAGCCTTTAACCAGAAATTCCCAGCTCAGAAGGGCAGAGTCCAGCCTCTCCTCCCACAAGAGTGCAGACCACGAACCTTCTTAATGTAAAATAACTGGCCTGAAGCCCAAGTGCTTAAACCAGAACTAATACACTTTTAGAATAACAGACACTGAGCCCTCAATCAGCAGTTCCCAACTTAGAAGGATGTAAGCTACCTGTCCTGCCACCACAGATAATTATTTAAACTGTGTTTTTTTTTATTATTTTTAAAAACTGTAAAATTATTGTTCTTAAATGTGTTGTAATACTTCAGAGCTTTTCTCCCCAGGCCTTGGCTAAAATGCGGTTAGTTCGCATATTAAATAGCACTACTATCAAACTTTAGCACACTCTAACCTACTCTAGTGCCAAAGCCCAGAGCCACACAAGGAGAAATCTCTATAGCCCAGTCCATGACTTATAGTAGCCCACCCAAATACAGGTCTGGACAACATGGATATGCAATTTACAAATGTCTCCATAGCCAGACAGAAATGGGCATCCTGAGACAATGTAGCAGTTGTCTCATGTTCATAGACAAACATTTAATCCTTAAAGAAACAAACACAGTATGCTAGAGACGCACATACACAATTTCACTGGAGGCAAAAAAACAAGGTTGTGAAGAACACACACACTACATCCACTAAACACATAGACAACCATATGCTAAGACACTAAAAAGCAATCTTCCCAAACATCAAAGACCTCCTAAGCCAATAAACAGCAATGCCTATCCTTAGCAATCTCTAAAGCACTCAATAAAAGTGTCAAACACCACACATACACCTAAAACCAGTGAAACCCCAACAGCAAAGCCCATAAGGCAAGCAAACACATTACTCAGGACTCTTGTCATAGGGGACTCCACTGTATGACACACAGGTGCCCCGGTCACCAGGCTAAACAAGGAAAAGATAACAGGCAGCTGCTTATCTGGAGCCAAGATCCACCAAGTTTCACAAATGCTCAAGTCACTACATCACAGGTGCCAGTATGATTCTGTCATAGTCCATGTGGGTGTTAATGACCTGAGACGTACTTCCTTGGACTATATGAAGAGAAATGTTGTCTCTGAATATGTGTCTTAGGCAGGTATGTGACTTGCATTGAACAGCATTCTACCTTCACCAAGGATAATGCCAAAGTACGAACAAAAGATGAATGATTTCAATAATTGGTTTAGTTTCTGGTGTCTTTCCAGGGGATTCAATATTTATCAGCATGGGAGGACATGGATAACAGATCATCAGCATGGGAGGACATGGATAACAGATCATCAGCATGGGAGGACATGGATAACAGACCATCAGCATGGGAGGACATGGATAACAGATCATCAGCATGGGAGGACATGGATAACAGATCATCAGCATGGGAGGACAGGGATAACAGACCATCAGCATGGGAGGACATGGATAACAGATCATCAGCATGGGAGGACATGGATAACAGATCATCAGCATGGGAGGACATGGATAACAGATCATCAGCATGGGAGGACATGGATAACAGATCATGTTACTTTGCAAAGGATGGTCTGCACCTGTTCTTGTAGGCTGCCAAATATTGGCTAAAACGTTATCTACCCCTTTAGAACCATTTTTAGGAAAAGTCAAATTGACAAACCTACTGACATAGCAAATAAAACCTAAAGAGACATAAACGTGCTACTGCTCAATGCTAGGAGCTTAAACAAGAAAATCCATACCCTACAAGCTCCCTTCAGTCTAGAGAATATTGACATCTGTGCCATTACTGAGACATGGTTTCAATCTGCAGGAAGTACTCTGTCAGTGCAAGGCTTCAGTGCTTTCCACATATTTAGAATATCAGCTGCACAGAGAGGGACATAAGGTGGAGGAGTCTCAATTAATAAAAACAAGTATAACTCTAGGCTGATTAAGCAAGACAATGGCCTGGACTTTATCCATGTGAAAACCACCATAGACAAAGTCCCATACCATATCCTAGCATACTATATATATATATATATATATATATATATATATAGAATACCCTCTAGCTCTTATCAAGACCTTTTGTAGTTATCAGAACAAGATATAAATAGAATATGAAGAACTACCGAGTTCAAGTAACCAATACCAATGTTCCTTATTCTTTTGTCATAAAATGCAGTCATTTCACCTCCAACTAAGCATCTTTAATTTGGCCGTAATTATCTCTCCTGCTGTAAGTAATAATATTACTCACTCCTGCTTATTTTGGTTAAATTTAAAATATCCCCTCTTTGAACATTCACTATTTACCATAAAAAGAAGAAGAATTTATACTAATCTTACACCAGATATACCTGTCTAATGTTTGATATCATTACTGTAAAACAGGTCCATCCTTCTTTGCGTTATTCCCCACATCTTAACATGTCATTCTTAGGACACCTACTTGTTGCATAGCTGTTAAACGACACAGTATACAGGTTTCAATCAATGCGTATAAAGAAAACACTGAAAAAATGGGTTCAGAACTTACAGCACATATGATCCAACACAGAGCTGCAGCAATTCTTATCCAATAGTTTTGAGGAGCCATAATCATGGTATGCAAGATCTCCATTTATAAGTCATGTTCAGTAGAAACAGTTATGCATTTGTTACTATTAATATGACTTTTAAATGTATAACTGTTACTAATGAATATTTTATTTATTATTTTATTTATTTTATTTGCAGTTTGTTTTCCAGGATAGTCCATTTGGCCACATGAGCCCATTTTCAATGGAGTCCTAGGGAGAAAAGCTCTAGAAAAAGTACAAATACATAGTAGATAGAGCAGCAAAGATATTGGTACAAAATTCTTGTAGTACACAAATTCTAATAAACAATGCATTTTTACATTTTTATATTTTTACATGTTTACAACATATAGTACACAATTCTAATAGCTAATAGATTGGTAGTATAACAAATCAAAACATTTTTCTTTTAAGGCCAATCAGTGGAGTTTTGTTTGGAGGTCTGTAATGGATCCAGAAAATGGATCACTAAGGATGGAAGAGTTCCTAGGAGACAATTTTAGGCGCCAATGAGTGTGTAAATATTGGATGAAGTATAATCAGGGGTTAGGTGGGGTGGGAGCATGAGCATATCCATTGTGAGGTAGATATGCATGCAGTGAGGTTTTAAACAAGGAGAGACTGTTAGTGGTACGAATGGGAGTTGGGAAAGAGTTCCAGAGGCGAGCTAAAGAGAAGGACATCAGGTGATTACCAGCTGGATGTGTAGGGTTGTGTAATTTAATAAGGTTTTGTGAATTAGATCTGAGGAGTTGATTTGGATTACGCATTGTGAAGGTGTTTGCAAGGGAGGGGCATAGAGATGGTTTATGTATAAGTTTGTGAGCTTGGATAAGTTGGGTATACGTAAGGAAGTGTGGTAGTTCTAGCCAGTCTAGTTGGTGAAGGGAGTTGCATTGGTGGGAGGTGGCTCTATGACCTGTAGTAAATCTGGATATTTTGTTATAGCAGGATGAGAGTTTGGTTTTAAGGGAAGATTGCAGGTTGGTGGGGGTGGATGCACCATATAAAAGGGATGGGATAAGGTATGTATTCGCTAGTATAGTCCTGGTGGAGGGAGAGTTGAAGCATCTGTGACGGTAGAGCATACCAAGTTTTTTATGAGTTTTTTTTATATTGATGTATAAATGCCTGTCAAATTTTAGTTGGTCATCGATTATTATACCTAGTAATTTTGTATCTGATACTATTTCTAGGGAAGTATTGTTTTTGCTGGTAATTGTGAAGGATTTTTTGTCTAAGGAAGCAGTTTTGGAGGCATTAAAAATCATGAGTTTTGTTTTGGTTGCATTAAGGGCCAGATGATTGTTGAACATCCACTGCTCGGTGGAAGAGAAGGTGGCTTGCGTTAAATAGTTAAGAGTTGTGAAGGAAGGGGAGGAACAGATTATAGTAGAATCGTCAGCATATTGAATGATGCTACAGTTTGGAATGGCTTGGTGAAAGTAATTTATAAATATATTAAATAGTAGGGGGCCTAGGATTGAGCCTTGGGGGACACCTGTGGAAGTATTCAGGAAGGAAGAGATAGCTTTTTTACATTTGACTGCCTGCTGTCTGTTTGTGAGGTAGCTTGAGAACCATTGGATAGAGGAGGGAGGATAGGTTAAGTTTTGAGAGTTTGTTGAGAAGCAATTTGTGAGAGATGGTGTCAAAAGCTTTTGACAGGTCAAGGAGGTGAGTGGATATGAAGTGGCTGGAATCACGGGCTTTGTTGATTGTTTCTAAGAAGGCAAGAAGGGCAATGGAGGTACTATGAGCTGGTCTAAAACCATGCTGTGTATTGGTGAGAAGCTGGTTATTGATGAGATAGGGTAGAAGTTGTTGGTGTACACATTTTTTGAGTAGTTTGGAAATGGGAGATAGGATGGCTAGGGCGAAAGTTTGTAATATCATGGTTGTTACTACCTTTGTGGAGAGGGATTATGAAAGCTTTCTTCCAGAGTTGAGGGACCTGACATTCTAAGATGGACCAGTTGATTAGAATAGAAACAGGGAAAGCAATTGCATCTGCAGTTACTTTTAAGATGTTGGGGGGGTGTCATCTGGGGCACTGGAACCAGGTCTTAATTTTAGGAGAAGTCTTTTTATAGTGGTTGTAGGGATAGGATTGAAGGAAAAAGGTGGTGGATGAAGAGAAGAGATATTTGGGGGGGGGGGCTGGTCAGAGGCTGTTGAATTTTTGGTGAAGATCGTTGTTAATTTGCTGATGGAGTCAATGAAAAAGGTGTTAAATTGGTTTGCAAGATCCATATCAGATGCATGTGGGTTAGGGCATGGGTTTTCTGATTTACCAGGGTTGAGGAGGGATGAAATTCCCTTCCAGAATAGTTTGGGATTCGTATTGTGATTGGTTTAAAGGGTAGTGAAATATGTTCTGCGATCAGAGACTACAAGATTCTTGACTTTATTGTGCAACGTTTTGTATTCTGCGAGGGTGGTTGAGGTTTTCATTTTTTCATGGCGTGTCCAGGATTTTTCGCGAAGTCGCATGGTAGCTAGGGTGTTTTTGGATAACCGGGGTACAGGGTTGCTTTTTATGCATTTAGTTTTCAGTGGGGCAAAGGAATTAAGTAGCTTTGTAAAAGTGTTGAAGTGGGAGAGGGCTTTGTCTAGAGGAAGGGTTTTTAGGGGGTTCCAATTGTTATTTCTTAGTGCATTTGTGAAAAATTCAGGATTAAAGTTTTTTAAGCAGCAGGTTGAGATGAAGGAGTGGGATAGATGGGTAGTGGAGGTGAGGCGATGGGCAAAAGTAGGGAAAAGGTCTGCTAGTGGGTCAGGGAGAATGCCGCTATTGGAGATATTCTGAGGGTGGGACACTAAGGTCCAGTCTATGGTGCTTCCATTTGAGGAGTTCTTTGTGGGTCTTGTGGTGCAATTTATTAGCTAGTTGAAGTTATATAAGTTAATATTGAGTGGATTAGTGGGAGATTGAAATGAGGCCCAGTTTACGTTAATGTCGCCCAGGATTATTGTTTCATAGTCAATGCTGGATGAGACCCAGAAAAGAATGTCTTCAAGGGATGAGACATTATCTCCTGGGGGAATATAGAGGGAAAGCGCAAATATGAGCTTATGTTTATTAAGGTGAAGTAGGGCAGGTATAATTTCAGCATTACCGAATTTAGGGAAAGGTTTGGTATAGGAGGTTACTAGAAGGGATGATTAATATAAGAGTGCTACTCTGCCTCCTTTTTTATGTGTTATATCATTTCTAATTATGTGATAGTTGGGTGGTAACAGCTCAGAGTCCATTATATGGGGAATAAGCCAGGTTTCGAAGATGGAGAGAATATCTGGCTGGTTATGTAGAAGCCAGGTGTGGAGGTTAGGAATTTTATTACAAAGGCTCTGAGTATTTAGGGCTGTGAAATGAAGAGATTTATGAGTTACTTCAAAGGGGAGGGCTTGGGTGGTCTTGTCAGGGATGGAGGGGGGCCAGGGTTTGGATGTATGTCTCCTGAAAGGAGTATGGAGATAAGGTGATGTAGGAGATATTTTCTTAGATATAGGTAGCTAGTGAGGTTAATGAGTTTTATGGGTGTTTGGCAAATGTAGTTGGAGGTATTGTGGTTAGTTAGTACTCTACAAGGGGAGAGCATGGTGGTGCTTATGTGGAGGAGACAAGGGGATATATATATATATATATATATATATATATATATATATATATATATATATATTTATTTATTTTATATATATATATATATATATATATATATATATATATATATATATATATATATATAGGGCTGTATGTGTTGTTTGCATAGTAGAGGGTAGTGGCATGATATTCATAGGTTCATAGGTTCATAGGTTCATACTAGGCTATCTGCCCTAGGGCATTTATAAGCCTAGCCAGAGTGTGTTTGGCTTTCGCCACCCATTTTAAATTAATTTTGCTATGCCCTTTTTCGAGGTTAGTATACTGTGCCTCTGTCTAACAGTGACACAGAAGTGATACCCGGGGTAAACCTACGATCTCTCATCCACTCATCAAGATTCCTCTTGAAGACAGTCAATGAGGGACTCTGCCTAACCTGGTCTGGGATTTTATTCCAGAGTGAAGGGAGCCTCTGGGTTATGAATCTGTCCCTCCAGCATGTCCTATTTAGTTCAGTGCTGAGGTTCAAGTCTCTCGAGCACGTAGCTTGATGGGATTTGGATTTTCTGAGGTGCAGCATGTCCATTAATTCCGGGTTGGACATGGCTTTATACGTCAGGCACAGATCGCCTCTGAGCAGGCGGTATGCCACTGAGTAGAGCTGGAGTTTCTTTAACCAGGCAGCATATGGCATCTGTTTGGGCCCTATGATCCTCTTGGTGAGGTACTTTTGAGGTCTTTCCAGTTGCTGCAGGTGTCTGGTAAGGTACATCCCAAAAGGGGCATTGTACTCAATTATGGCCCTGATGAGGGATGAGTAAAGAGGCACGATGACCTCCCCTGATCTAGATGTGAATCCTTTCATGATTAGGTGGGCTATATAAAATGTTTTTCTAACCACTTTGGCCACGTGGTTGTCAAATGAGAGATTGCTATCAACTTGGGTCCCCAGGTCCCTAATTACTTCTTCTGTACTTAATGGATTACCACCTATGTGGTAATTTGTGGGCACTTTGTTTTTGCCAAAGGGGATGACTATACACGTTTTGGCGTTTAGCTTGAGGCCATGGCTCTGGCACCAGTTGTCTGTTTCTATGAGGCCCTTTTGGAGGATGCTTGTGTCGGCTGGAGAGTCGATTATGGCACCCAGTTTGCAGTCATCTGCGAACTTAGTCAGCCACAGTCCTTCCGTGTTGGCCTGTACCTCCGAGAAATATATACCGAACAAGAGAGGTCCCAGGACTGAGCCTTGTGGGATGCCACTTGTAACTGGTTTGGAGTCTGACATGGCTCCAGCAATACTAACCATGTGGGTTCTGTCCTTGAGCCAGTTTGCAACCCATCTAGTGACATAGGGGTTTATATTTAAGCTGGTGAGCTTATCTATAATGCCCGAGTGGGGTATTGTATCGAAGGCTTTTGCGAGGTCCAGGTAGGCTGTGTGGACCACCTTCCCCTCGTCAATGGCCTTGGTGACTGTTTCAAAGAAATCAAGCAGGTTTAAGAGGCAGGATCTGCCCTTAACAAAGCCGAACTGGGTAGGATCCAGTGTCTGTAGGTCCCCAATATCTTTATTTATGAGGTCCATGATGATCCTTTCCATAGCTTTGCAGACCAAGCTAGTCAGGCTTATGGGGCGATAGTTTCCAGGATCCGTTGAGGCACCACCTTTTTGGAGAGGGACCACTGTTGCTGTATGCCACTCTTTGGGTACATATCCTGTAGTAAGGCTGAGATTGAACAGTAGTTTTATGTTTGGGTTTAGCTCTTCTTGGAGTTCATGTAGGACGCAGCCTGGGACACCGTCTGGTCCCATTGATGCTGTGTTTTTTGCTTTGAAGAGGGCAGCTCTTACCTGAGCATCTGAGATGTCAGGGGGGCAGCACTCTGCTGGGATAAATATTTGCCCTTTTGGTGGGGAGGGGGGGAGTTTGTGCTGAACCTGTCAGCTACGAGGCTGGCAATGTCTGTGGGTTCGGTGTATTTTTTGTCATTTTGGACTAATTCTGAGCATATCTGGGAATTCCCACCCAGGTTCCTAACATAACTAAAGAAAGTCTTGTGATTATCCTTAGTGTCCTGTGCAATTTTTCTCTCGAAGCTGGCCTTAGACGATTTTATGAGTGCCAGTAGTTTTTGTTAATACTGATCAGAGATGCCTTCCCTTTTTGGGATTTTGCTCTATCATGCAGTAGCTTCCTCCTTCTATTGTATAGTTTGTTTATGGCTGGGGTCCACCAGACAGGACGTCTGCCTTTGGAGGATTGGGTCTTGGTTTTATTTGGGATTGCATGATCCATGCATTCCTGAAGGTGTTCATAGAATATGTTTATAAAGGATTATGCGGTCTGGGCCGTATTTTCCACAGGCCCGGGGGCTTTGAAGGATTCCACCTCAGTTTTGAGGAGTGTAAAATTTGCTTTAGAGAAGTTTTTCACTGTGGTTTTCAGGGCAGGGGGTGGAGTCGGGATGTGAATATCCAGTGAGATTAGTTTATGGTCTGATCTTACCAGTGAGGGATACACTTCTGGTCTGGAGCATAGAGTCCCCATGTTGGTGATGATCAGGTGCAGTATGTTTTCCCCTCTTGTGGGAGTGGTAACAAGTTGTTCCATAGCATTTGAGTTTATAAATTCTAGGAACCTTTGGGCTAGGGTGTTGGAGCTAGAGTAATGCTCCCAGTCTATGTTTGGGTAGTTGAAGTCGCCCAATATAATGGTGTTTGGAGAGATCTTCATATTTTCCAGTGTTCTCAGGAAGGCAGAGTGGGGTTCCTGGGTTTGGGAGGGTGGTCTGTAGCAGGCTATAAACTGGAAGGCAGTTTTACTCATCATCCCCCATATTGGGGGATGATGTATGACATTGGGTTGTGTTAGGTAGTTTAAATAAATAAGGGTTGTTAGAAATATTAGTTGATTAAGCAGGGACAGTATTTTAGGGGACATGGTTTTGGCTGAGGGGCAGAAAGTTGTTTATTCTGAGTTAGGGTTTACTTTAGGGAGTTTGATATAGGGATTGTGATAGTTGGATTATTAGATTAGTCAATATGTGTAGGTGAATGTATTAAGAGGGTGGGGTTACTTGCAGATGAGTGGTTTATGGGTGGGGGTGGGGTGGATTTTATGATTGGATGGTACTGAGTATGTGGGAGTGGTTAGTTAAGTATGAATGTAGATGATCTGGGGGTGGGTGGAATTTGGGGGTAGGGTAGGGGAGCGGAGTGAGCCAGAACGGCGAACGGAGTGGGTAGAGCCAAATGAAAGAAATGCATGACAGAGAGAAAAACAATCAGTAGGGAGTAAAGGTAAGTTCGGAGTAAAGGTAAACAAGGGGGGGTAAGAGGGAGAGTTCGTTAGTGTTAAAGGGAAAGGGTTTAAGATTGGTTTGAACTGATAAAGGAGTAATGAGGAGTCACTAGGGAATGGCAGATTTATTCTAGTGAGGGTGAGGAATAGAGAGAGGAAGAAAGTTACTAGTGGGTGAAGACTGCCACCTGATGGCCAAATCCTGCAATAGAAGGAGTGGTAGTCACAAGAGGGGCAGAAAATAAAAGGATAAAAGAAAGCCTGAAAAGTTGAAAAAAGAGAGGCTGTGATTAGGCTGGTTTAGGAGGACTCAGATGTGGGAAGGGTACGGCTGCTGGCTGTCCTGGCAGAGAGCATGTACAAGCCACCTAGCAAGTTATTACAGCAGTAACACAAATTAAAGTGGGAGAAACTTCATTTGCACATACTTTCTATGGGATCCTTAGTGAATTCAGTTTAGGTAGAAGCTTTTCTTATTTCTGTTAGAGGTTGAGGCAACAGGGTATGGCAGATGATTGTTTCTTAGATGTCCAGCAACTACAGTTGATTCATTGGAAAAATGTAGGCCAGAAAGGACAGGAAGCTAACGGAAATATAATAGAGAGATAGGTTGTGTAAAACAAGTGACAATATAAATGCTTGGATAAAAGTATGATTAGTAACAGCAAAATAATAAGAACAACACAGTATATCAGGAGTAATTCAAAACAAAATAGCCGAGAACAACTTTACATATATTATGTTACTGTCATTAGTGTAGAATAGGTTATTTTGGTGAGGACTTTTTGAAGGGGACCTTAGCTATACAGTCGCTTCCGATTAGCCCACGTAGCAGATGAGGCAAATGCAGAGAACAGGCTAAGACAATTGGTGCTTTAACTTACATCTATAATATCTTGCCAGAATAAGATAATTTGTTCCACCGTTGCTAATTGGGAAAAATATGATTTAAGAGTAATTGTTACTGTTTTGTTAGGTACAGCATTTAATTAAGGTGAGGAGGTTGTTTGGCTCTTTTAGGAAGTACTTTAGCTTTGAGCCTGCAAGAATCCTCGTATGTAGTGTGGCGCTGAATTATGGAGGGGATGACCAAACTACTTATTCCGCATTGTGGCGGCTCTTTTAGGAAGTATTTCAGCTTCGAGCCTGCTTGAAACCTCTTAGTTAATATGGCGCAGAATTATGGAGGGGATAGCCAAAAAATTGTTCCGCATTGCTGCAGTTGCTGTGAAATAGGCAGCTTGTTAACTATGCAGATGTATACATTCAGGCTATGCACATAAAACAGTCAAAATGTGTAAAACAATCAGGCATTGCTCTATTAGAATATTCAGAGAAATCAAACCCATAGAGATTAGGATAACACAGGTATAGATAACAAATAACAGACAGGATAACAATGCAGAAGTAAGCATTCAGGCTATGCACATTAAACATTCAAAATGAGAAAAACATTCAGGCATTGCTCCAGTAAAACAGTCAGAGAAACCAAAGCCATAGAGATTAGGATAACACAGTAATTGTAGACTCAACCACCCGTTTTGGCATCTAAGGACATGTGTAGTTCTAACAACATTCAGGTGTCTCTAAGTTAACATTCAGGGAATCAAGCACATACTACATGCACGAATGCCTGATAAATACAGCTAATAATACACAGTTCTAAACCTCTACAAGTCACTTATTCTAACATTCAGGGAACAGATTCCTATACCCTTTAGGGAGCACACTTGCTTGGTTTTTACCAATTTTTTTGAGTCTTTCGGCTTTTCCTGGTTAGGGGTCGCCACAGCAGAACTCCGGTCCACTAATGATTGGCAGTTGATTTTTACATACCGGCTTGCCAGGCCTGATGCACAACCTTCAACGAAGGTACGCCCATTCACGCATTTCTCTACGCAGAAGATGCTCTAGCTGAGAATCGAACCGGACAGCGTCTTACTGTGAGGCGACAACGCTACCGCAGCACCACCACCGCAGGTTGCTTGGTTTTTACCAATATGACTTATAAATGGAGTAGTACCAGTTATGCATTCATTTATCATTCATCAATGGAGCTGCAGCTGGTACTTAAATAAGTAAATAAATAAACAGACCAACCCAATCCAGTCCTAGAATGATTCTTCACAGCTCCCAGCAGTACCTAACCCATCATATGTATTTCTTTCTAACAAAAAAAATAGGTTGTCATGGTATCTGTCTTAACTGCTCTATGCCACCTTCAAAATAATCCTAGTTTCATTTAAATTTTCGGTTTTCAGTTCCAGTAATTACAGTAAACGATTCTTAATTACTACAATCATTTTAGTTTAACATAAATAAATACACCTCTTCTGTGGAGAACGCATGCCCAGAGTTCATTATAACACACTTCAGTCAATAAATATATAGTTAATCAGCTGACTCTCTTGCATCATCACTGCCCAGGTGGTTCATCCCAAGGCATTCTCACTCTTCCATCCAGCTTCTGTTCTCTTTCCATTCCTCCTCCACCTCATACAAGTCAGAGAATTTCCACCAGTTTATACTTCCCCTAATTCAAGTCACCTTTGTTTCCTGTAGTGACTACAGGAGCAACAGTTTTAGTTCATACTTAAGATTCTTTGGCATTTGTAATGGTCAAGACACCTTCCATCTGAAAAGGCAATCTGTATTTTTAACCTGCATTATTTTTATACTCTCTCACTGCATCCATGAAACGCAATCTCTGCTAAAAAATATGTTGATAAAATGAAGATCCATGTAGATCACTTAATCTGTTACTGTAAATTTCCTTCCTGGTTGCCATAAAAGTCACAGTACTTGTATATTATTATATGCACACACAATCTGCACCAAAGTCATCTTAGTTAAGGATATGACCAATCTGATGAAGCATGTTGATTTATACATAATCCATCAAATTCGAACCTTCTTCTACTTTCAGTAAACCAATCAGCCTTAAATTATTCCTTTATGCATGGTCATCTATTGTGACCAACTTTTGTTCCACAGATTCCACTTCACTATTTAAATTCTATAAGTATTTTGCACTTCTACTACATGTTGCTGAATGACTGTTTTAACCAGCTGTTGATTTCACAGAAACTCAGTATTATCAACTTCAAACAGTTCTAGTCTGCTAATATATCCATCCAAGAAGCCAAATGTGTGACACAGTCCAAACTTTACCTTTTCCAAAGTTTTCATTATCTCCTTAACATTCCAGAAAATTATATGATTACCATTTCCAGGACACTGCTGCTAAGGTGTGTCCATCATCTTGATTACCATCTGCTCACATTTCTTCTTAAGTAATCATTAAATTGATTAATATTTCCATGAAGCACAATCTCTGCTAAATTATCAGGAATTACCACCACCCAATGACTTTTACTATCAGTCACCATTAGTCATGTCAAATTTATATTTAATCACCAAAAGTATAGCTTTAATTCATCTCATACCATAGTGCAAACATGGGAGACAAGCAGCCTCATACAGCATGAAAAAAATCATAATACTTTGATTATATCTTCATGTAACCAGTATGTACTGCACATTGTTGCCTTATTTACTGTTTGGAATTTTTCTCCCTGGGCCTCCACTGTAAAAGAGTTGTCACTTAATGGGACTATAAAAACATAAATAAATACTTTGTAATCTTAACTTGTACACTGTCTGACTGACTATATTATATACATCTGTTAAGTCAGCAGCTGTCTTGGGTAACCCTGATCTTGTAGTCTTACCTTGTTAATAAGTAAACAAACATAAATAATTACACAAACTGAATATTCATCAAAGATGTTTGATGTGGGTCATTAGGGTGACTACACAATCAAAACTATCCTGAACATTTGCACAGTGGTCATACAAAAGGATCTGGTGAAACTGTTTCTGCATGGCTGCGATCATGATAACTGATGGTAATTAATCTAACTGCCAATATACTGAAGCTGAAAATGATGTTCAACATACCATAAATTCACTATTTTTCCCCTGTTGTGTGTCCATATCGTTAGTATATATACGCTGGGGTGTGGGGGAGTTTCTGCCTTATGGGGCGTGCAGATCATAAGAAATAAGGTTGAAAAGAAAATATGGGGACTGGGAATAACTTCATCAAATAAATTGATAATGTACACAGATAGATATTTTTGTGAATGGAGTCCAAAATGCTAACACTTAATAACATACCAGTGTCTCAACTAATCATTTTAGGAAGGCAAAGCAGAAGTTATGGTTAGCGAGCAGAAAACAAATGGCAGCTTAAAAAAACAGTGCAGCAAAAAGGCAACCGTGTTTTTCTACAGACTCTCCTTATATGTTTTTGGAATGCTGTATGACCACTTTGGTTTTATTGTTTACAACTTAAGGAGCAACTTTAATTTACAAATTAATAAATAAACCTTTTTTTCTCTTTTGTGTACTTTGTCTTTGTCATGCTGATGTATGGAGCTTTTCTTCCTGGATCTCCACTGAAAAGGGATTTCCTTTTGCTAACCCTTTCAGATTATCCCAGCAAATAAAGCAATAAATAAATAAACGAGTTACAGAAAAAAATAAATGTGTATTCACAAAAATGCATGCTGTCTTTGTTACTTCAGGAAGCTAATATATATGAAAATGTTATGTAGTATTCCTGCAAATTAATAAAAATCTGGAATTTGTTAGCACCTGGTAAAACTAACTAATGTATTTGTTTAGGATGTACCTAGTTAAGAATCAACACCTACATTACCGGATCGGTAGCCAACTGGCTCACAAACAGGACACATACTGTCAAAGTGGGGGACTCCACTTATAGCAAGAGACCTGTCACCAGCGTTGTACCACAGGATTCTGTGCTAGACCCCTTACTGTTTGGAATTTATTTCTCAGAAGTCCAGGCAAACCTGGACAGCCTGTGGCTGACCAAGTTCACTGATGATTGCAAATTGGGAGCAATCATTGAGTCCCCCAACGATGTTAATATAGTGCAAACAGGGTTAAAACAGACAAATGATTGGTGCCAAAGCCATGGATTAAAGCTAAATGCAAAAAAAATGCATTATTATATCCTTTTTGAAAGCTGATATCCCTGCTAATTACATTATAGACAGCAACCCCCAAGTGTAGACCCAGTGGTATGTGATTTGGGTACTCAGGTTTATAGCAATCTGAACTTTGACCACAACATATCCACAGTAGTAAGCAAATCCTTCTATGTAGCACATCGTATAAGTAAAGGCATCACATCTAGATCTAAGGAAGTTATGATTCCATTCTACTCATCCCTCATCAACCAGTAATTGAATACAATGCTCCCTTTTGCATATACCTCACCAGACACCTGCAACAATTGGAGAGACCAAAGAGGTTTCTCACCAAGAAATTACAGGGTACACAAAACTAGTCTTACACGGAAAGACTGAAAGTCCAGTCACTGTATTCTGTCTCCTTCAGGTTGCTAAGGGCTGACCTGTGCCTGTCTGAGCAGTCCCTGACTAGGCTCTGATGGAAATGCTACACATTCGTAAATCAAACAGCACAAGGATCATTCATTCCAGGGATATTAACTTAGCCTCTAACATGAACAGGTCATGCTGGAGAGATAGATAACATCTCTCAGAGACTAACACTTCTCTGGAACAAGCTTCTAATTCATGTAAAACAGAGCACCTCCATGACCCTCTTCAAATGCAACCTAGATCAATGGATGGGTGACTACAAATTCACTCCTGTGGTGACGTCCATGTCCCTCATAGACAGAGTAAGTTGGTATTAACTACCATAGACCCTTACCTCTGTGAACTTCACTCACCTAACCACTGACAGTTGGGCAACTCAGGATAAACAGGGCTAGGCTTGTAAAGGCTCTAGGGTCATTAGCCTAGCAACCTTCTATGAAACTATGAGCCTATGAATTTAACCTGTGTCTTTAATGAGAAATGTCTTTATATATAATAATTAATCTGCTAAATGCAAACTTAGAATATAATAGCACATGGTGAAACTAAGCACTGTATTGTTTGCAATAGATTTCCATCAGGAAATCCCTCAGCAACACATTAAATAAACTTTCTGATGCCACTGCTTCTGTATACCACGGTAAACCCATACTGCAGTGTTCAGCTTGTTGCAAACCAATGTGTTTCTTTTCAAATGACAGAAGAATTACAACAGTCTTCCAACCTTAATCACTTAATTCCTTTTACATCTCTCCTCTCTATTGATACCCCATCCATCATTCTGTTCTTATTCCCTGTATGTCCACATTTAGATGCACATCCTTCCTTTCTGTTGCTTCTGCTTCCATTTATTCTCATGCCTTTTAATTTCTTTCATAGATGTATAATATTCATAACAGATCTTCACAGTTACATTTTCTGCTTTTTGTCTCTTTATGCCCCTTCTTGATAAGAAAGTCTATTGTCATATTTACGTGACTTAACTTTTGCACCAAATGAAGTGGTGCTTAAGGTGCCAGTCAAGCTTTTTAGCCATCTGTGAACTTATTTTGTGTATTCTTTAAGGAGAAATACTCCTTGTAAGATTCCTTTTCCCTGCGGTAATGCCACTGAAGACTAAGTGTGATGTTTAACCTCAGTAACACCAGTACATGTACAGAGATGCATCCATTAAACTCTTTGGACCACTGCCTTACATGACATCACCAAGGAAAATACTAAATTTGTTTGGGGCATGATTTCAGTAAAATGTTTATGAAGCTTTTTATTGACAAACAGCCCAAATAAATTAGTTTTGACTGTGGCGAGATTCATGGTGGTGCTAAATTCTCCAAATGCAGAGATGCAGTGTGTTAAAATGTGACATATGTGATAATACACTTTAAAATAATTTTGTTTGTATTTAACTTTATAACCGCATTTCAGTCACCTGTTGTGTATCTGTTACATAAAGTTATTTGTATCCTTGTTGATCATCTGAGGCCAGTTCATACCTGAAAAGGACCACTACACTTACGCAGTTGACAAATTCATAAATAAATATATAAATACAAAGCACCTGGTGAAGTTAACCAGTGTGTTTAAAAATAAGAATTTTTACAAATATGTACATCCAACCTAAGGCATGCAATTATTCTATTAGACTGAAATGGTGAATATAAGAAATATTATTCTAGTAATGGTGAAATTTCATTTTTTTCTATTCATGCATTGTTATCTATGTTCAATAATTCTTTAAATGTCTAAGTCTTTCTAGTAAATATGTTACCCATATAGATGTTAAATAAAAGAGAGTTGTTAGACTGGATATATAGATAGGTGGTAAGGTTTGATAATATAGTAATATATCATCTATTTTATGATTAGGCAGGTAAAACACAATATTATTTGAAAAAAAGGAAGCATGCTAGAGGCATACAAACTAAGCCTTGTTGCATTCCTGTGTTCAATGTACCTAATTTTGACAGTGAATTGTTAGCATAGACTTGAAAAGGTCTATCCTTTAAGTAGTTTTCAATCCAGCATATGGTGTTTTCTCTGAATTTGATTTTATGCAGTTTTTTTGGAGTACAAGGGTATAGTTAACTATCTCAAAGGCTCATGCCATGTCAACAAAAAAACTCATGCAAGGATTAACCCATCACTAATGCTGGCATAAGTAATCAGTGGCAGATGGCAAATGCAATATAAGTACAAAAGTAGTGTCTGTGTTATTGGTCACATAGCAAGCCATAACTTTTTATGTTTAATTACTTGTAAATTAGGTTTTCAAAGATGTTGGTGATGGGACATAAATTGAAAGAAAGTCTGTAATCCTTCAGTTGTGTGGGTGAGTAAACTTTAGGAAGTGGGGTGACGACTGAGTTCTTGAATGCTGGAGGAACAATACAAGTAATTAATGAATGACTGAATATATATGTAAGTGATTTTACAGTTTTAGCTTCTATCAGTTTTAGGAATTTAGCATGCAGTTGTTAAATTTATCACCTGATGTGTTTAATTGAATAAGGTCTTGGTTTGTGTTTCAGTTATCACAACTGGATTGAAAAGTGGCAGCACAACTGATTAATGCATATAGGCTTTGGGCAGAGCTAATGTTTCTGGGGAAGTGGTGGAATGAACAGGTAATATGAATGGCCAAGAGAAGACGAAATGTCTACAATCATCAGGGAAGGAGACAGAGTCAAAGTATTGGTTGTTGGTATGTTTACTGGCATCACTGATGTCCCCTGTTAGCCACTTTATATTTCCAGAATATTTCAGGTTTAGAGGTGACAGTACTCTGCTGTTGTGTTAGGTACAAAGATTTTGTAAGATTTGTTAGTCTGGTATATTGCTGTTTAGGGTAGTTATCCAATAACACTTGTTTACTTTGAAGAAATGTTCCAGCTGTGATAAGTACTGGGGGCGTTTTTTGTTGTTGATGATTTGAAGGTCAAGGTTGAGACAACAGGATCCAAATCACTGATACCATTTGGTTGTATGTTGATGTGTAAACATTTTTGTTTTGTGTTAGTAATTAGGTGGTCAGTTGTTAAATAGTTGCGGTTATTGTGTTTGGTCATGTTGGTTGTTTTATCAGTTGTGCTAGTCCTAGGTTGCTTAACATTCAGAGGAGCTTTGTGAGCATTTAATAATGCTCGCCTACCAGAATATTTTGACTAGAAGGTATTAAATGTCTCAGATGACAAATAAGAGATGGAAATAAAAAATATTTTTATAATACATAAGAAGTACATAAGAGGTGGCTTGGTATATGTTGATAAAAGACCAAATAGTATCACATAGGATTTCAAACATTGCATACTGAATATCAGGAATGCTAGGATGATTCACGGGCACATCACATCTTAATTAAAGGAATTTAGAGCTATCAAACTTTTGTTTTATATAATCTAAATAAATATGTGACAAAATGTATGAAAATTATGACTGCTGATGGAAAGTGATTGTAATGTTGGCCTCTGTCTTGAAATGTACATGCTACAATACCCCATACATAGTAAAACCCCACCACCTGACTTCCTAAAACTAAATATAACCAGTTTCAAGGTTGTAATATGTTAAAATAGGTTTTATTTAATTTGGGATGTTTCAGATTATCCCAAAGATTCAATAAAATAAATCAAGAGAATCATGCCTTATCAAAACCTAAGTAACTTAATGGGAAAGGCATTAGCCTCTTAAGCCAAAGATTTTTTTAAGTCCCCTTTGGGATAACATCATTTTTTTTCTGTCTGGCATTAAGTGCAAAGGAATATGAGTATGAATTGACAGCAAACTGCTTCCTGTAGTACAGGTTTGCCTGCTAAGTGACTCTGACCAAAGTCAGCTATCCAGAAAGTGTTCTGGGGCAATTGGGAAATTGGACCTGTCTACTCAAAAGTTTCCTAGACCACATGCCCTGTAACTATGTTTGAACCTATTAAGCTCATATTGTTCAGCTGCTATGTTTTCGTTTTAGTGCATTTATTTAATGATCTTTTTCAAATAAAAACTGAAGTAAAAAAATACAAGCATAGCCCATGAATCTATGTATAACTATAATATTTCATAAAGGAGTGATAGTGCTTTTAGTGAATGCAGCTTCCAGAATATTGCCCACTCCTAAAGAACAGGGGCACCCCCAGCATAAGACAGTACATGCTTCTAGACAGTATATCATTTCACTACTGTAAAAAATACTGACTGAAGCAAACAGAAAAAAGAGACAACCAGGAATTCTTAAAAAGTCATAAAATGTTTAACCATTAACAATAACAAATATGCCAAATTGTATTTAAAATCTACTACATCTTATTGCACAAAATAAGTTATTGTAGGTGGTAGTATACTTTGTTTATGCATGGCTACACCCAAACTCATCAGTGTCTGCACAATGCTTGCATGTTCCTGATCTTCTGTGTGATTGAGGGGCAGGGTCCCTATGTTCTGGTTTTGCCCCACCTTCCAAAAGTCATGCTGGTAGATTTAGTTATACTAAAATGCCTATATATGTTGCATTTATCTTTGATCTTGTGGTCTCAGTCATGGTTGAAAAAGGTCTGAGATAACAACTTCATTTATTAAATTAAAATAACTGAAGCATATGCTGCTGACATTCAAAATCTGTTTTTATATCAGACTATAGAAGAAGTGCACTGCATAAATATACTTTGCCTCTAAAACTAAAGACACACATCTCTTTTTTCCACATTGTACTGGCCTTGCTTTCTCTTGTCTGAATTAAAGAAGCATAGACAGTCATCTGACATAAATTTTAATCTGCATTTATTTTCGTAAAGTCTAAATAGACTAATACATAGGATCAAGTGTTAGGCACTCCTTTTTCTGCTGACAAATTATGTTTCTGTACTTAAAACACAGACTCTCAATTTAACTATTCATAGGGTGCAAAATGGGAGAAGTACATGTTATAGGAGTAAACATTTCAAATCTGCTTAAAGGATAACAACGGGATTCTATTATTAACTGCTCGACTTCTCTGCTCTGTCCTTTTTCTCCCTATTTACTGTCCCTGCTATGCATAAACAACAACAAGCATTTAAAATATTTTAAATTGATGGTTTCTCTCCACTAGAACAGCACCTTACTGTATTGTCGTGGTTTCACTTTCAAAAAACTTTTGTCCCACCCTGGAAAAGTTTGTTACAGTCTCCAATTCACTGACATCATCAAGGCCACTGAAAACAGGTAGTTTTCTGGCCAGTTCCATCCTCAAACTGACATCGTCATGACCATCCTAAAAACCTACCCATGCTGTGATGTCACAGCTCCCTGGTCCTTCCCCTACCCATACAGATAGTAAAAGCTAAAACAAGGAAATAGTGCATGAGTCAAGTCTCATGCTGTAAGCTGTCAATCACAGCAGGTAACAGCTCAAATTACTGTTAGCACTTTAACAGCTAAGAAAGTTAGGTGGGAAATGAGTCAAAATAGGCTTCAGAAAAGACTGCAGTTTAGCCATTCTAAAAGAAGCAGCAGTAAAAAGCACTTTGAAAGTTTGTTTTACCAGATTTCTTGTAGCAATTATTGTAGCACACAAAAGTGCTACCAGTGCTAAATGTTCTACAAGGAAACAGCTCCACTTATTATTAATGCCCACCCCTCCAGGCATGTCTAAAGGTCAGTTCCCTGTGCTTTCTCCTATTAGCCTGGTGAACTTGGGCATCCTAAGGCAATGTAGCAACTGCCTTATGTAGACTGATAACCCTCTCTTCCTACCTCCCAACTCTCAGACTTACGAGAGATGCACTTATATATCCAAATTGGAAGCCACACACTCTCCAGCCAAGACCAGAATAGCTGGTCAAGAGGAGAAGGTCAAAACTTGCACTACACCACATGGAACACTTAGCCCTCCAAAACACACACCAGCACTGCCTTCACATAAAAACACAAACCACACACCCACCTTCATGGAGGTTCTCAATAAAAATCTACCCAAAAAGCAGAGATCTCCAAGGCAGACACGCACTCGACCACCAAAACACAACACTAATCATGAGACACATAACTCTCCTAAACAGTGTGCCACTCAACCAAAGCCCCTAAGGCACAACTGCATGCCCAACACACTAGTCATAGGTGATTCGATAGTGAGGCACACTGATGTCCCACTCACTAGGCTGAATAAGGTGAAAGTAACAGTCAGCTGCCTGTCAAGTGCCAGGATCTGCCACATAATGCATGCATTTGGGTCCCTCAACAACAGGTACAAATATGACTCTGTCATTGTACATGTGGTTGTGAATGACCTAAGATGTACCTGCCTGGACTACATGAAAAGAGACATGGAGGAGCTCTCAGATTATGTAGCCCAGGCGGGTATGACCCTAGCCCTGAGCAGCATCCTACCATCACCCAGAATGATACCACAGTACAAGCAGAAAATGATTGATTTCAACAATTGGCTAAGTTTCTGGTGTCATTCTAAGGGGATCCAGTATCTGCCTGGGATGACATGATTGACAGACCTCGATGCTTTGCCAGAGATGGCCTGCATCTGTCAACCCAGGGCTTCTGGATAATGGCCGACACTCTTGCCACCCCTATAGTGCCTTTTTTAGGTGGTGTTCCAAAGATCAATTTACCACCGTAACAGCTACAAACAAATGCAATCTGAGGGTCATGCTTCTCAATGCTAGAAGTCTAAATCTCAAAATGCACTCACTCAAAGCACTCCTTAAAATGGAGAACATCAACATCTGTGCTGTAACACAGACCTGGTTCAAAGCAACAGAAAGCACCCCTGCACTACCAGGCTATAACTCATTCTACACCATTTGGCCCCAGAACTTGGACTGAAGCTCCAAAGGTGGTCGTGTTTCTGTATTTATAAAGGATGTGCACATGTCCAGACTGGTAGCTCAATATAATGCATCAGAGATACTTCAGGTGCAGCTAGCATTAGGTAAGGCATTGATTCTGCTATAGGTCCCCAACCATGTCCCAAGACTCACACTCCACGTTCCTAAGCACCCTGGGGAATATTAGGATCCAGCCTAATGCTCTCATACTGGGCGACTTCAACTACTCCTCCATTAACTGGGAAAACAACTCATGTACCAATACACTTGCTCAACGTTTCCCAGAATTCATTAATTCCAATGCTCTGGACCAGCTCGTTCTTACCCCCACTAGAGGTAGCAATATCCTTGACCTGGTCATTACTAACATGGGCGACCATTGCTCTACACCAATAGTCAACTCCTCCATGGTTAGATCCGACCACAAACTAATCACCTTGGAAATCCACATCCCCCCCCCCCCGCAAAGGTAGCCACCATGAAAAACTTCTCCAATGCTAACTTTGGGCTCCTAAAAACAGAGATGGCTAACTTCACGGCACCCATGAAAATAGTTGCATGACTGCCGAATCATACACTAATGCACTGTATGAACATGTACACAAATGCATGGTTCTCACCATACCCTATAGAACCAAGACATTCTCCTCCAAAAAAAGGAAGCCAATCTGGTGGTCCCCTGCCATAAACAAACTCTACAACAGAAGGAGGAATAAGGTAAAGTCCCAAGACTGGAAAAGCTCCCTTATCAGCCTCAACAAAAAGTTGTGATCCCTCATCAAATCCTCTAAATCTAGCTATTAAAACAGAATTGCAGCAGATAGTAAAGACAACCACAAGGCCTTCTAAAGTTATATAAAGAATCTCCACGGCAGTACCCAGATTCGCTCTGAGCTACTGCACAATGGTACATCCTATAACAAGCCAACAGATATTGCCAATATACTGGCTGACAGATTCAATGCCAACTTTACCCCTCTCTCTCCCCCCAAAGGACCAATCACAATACCAGTAGATTGCCAGGCACCCAGAATTACTGCTGCACAGGTTAAAACAGCACTGTCCAAGGCCAAGAATATGACTTCTATGGGACCTGACAATATCCCTGGCTGTGTTCTACATGAAGTACAGAGTGAACTGGCACCTCACTTGTGTGCCCTGTTCAATCACAGCCCCACCTCAGGCTTTGTCCCTACCGAATGGTGCTCTGCTACAGTTATCCCTCTCCACAAAGGAGGAGTGACTACAGACCCTAGGAATTATTGCCCCATTAGCCTGATGAGTCTGATATGCAAAGCTATGGAATGCATCATCATGGACCTAATAAACAAGGATATAGGGAATCTTCAAACTCTGGATCCCACACAGTTTGGTTTTGTAAGGGGTAGATCATGCCTGCTTAACCTGGTCAACTTCTTTGAGTCAGTCAACAGAGCTGCAGATGGAGGCAAGGTGGTTCATACAGCCTACCTTGATCTGGCCAAGGCCTTTAATGCCATTCCCCACTCAGGAATCATAGAGAAACTCACTAAGCTAGGCATCGACCCCTATATCACTAGGTAGGTTGCAAACTGGCTCACAGATAGAACCCACAGTGTGAAAGTAGCTGACTCCAAGTCAGACTGCTGACCAGTCACAAGTGGAGTCACAAAGGGTTTGGTCCTGGGTCCTCTCCTGCTTGATATCTACTTCTCTGAAGTCCAGGCCAACACAAAGGGACTCTGACTGACAAAGTTCGCAGACAATTGCAAGTTGGGAGCTATTATTAACTCCCCAAGTGATGTTGACATCCTACAGAAAGGCCTCACTGAGACCAACAACTGGTGTCAGAACCAAGGCCGTAAGCTCAATGACAAAAAATGTGTCATCATCCCCTTTGGAAAAAACCCAGTTCCCATGAATTACCACATCAATGGTAGTCCACTGAACACAGAAGGCGTCATAAGAGATCTGGGAACACAGGTTGACAGCAACCTCTCTTTTGACCACCACATTGCCACTGTGGTCAGAAAGTCCTTTTATGTGGCACATCTCATTACTAAGGGTTTTGCATCCAGGAGGAAAGAGGTCATTGTCTCCCTCTACTCTTCCCTCATTAGGCCAATCATTGAGTACAATGTCCCATTTGGCATGTACCTCACTAGACACCTGCAATAACTGGAGAGGCTACAAAAGTACCTAACAAAGAGGAACTTAGGCCTTTAACACTTGTCCTATATGGACAGACTCAAAAAACTACAACTATTCTCTGTCTCATATCACCTACTTAGAGGCGATCTCTGCTTGACTTACAAAGCCATGTCTGACCCAGCTCTGTTAGAAATGCAACAATGCCCTGAGCTGATTGTGACCGATGTTACCAACATTGAGGCTGAAGATACATCCAGCTTACTGGCTGATAAATTCAGCTTTAACTTGACCCATCTCTTTCCTTAGTCTATCTCTCAAGGTATACCTGAAACTGACTCATTTCCAGATATCACACAAGAGCAAGGCTTAAAAAAAAGCACTATTAGAAACTAAAAATACTGCCCTGATGGGTCCTGACAGTATTCCTGAATTTATCTTAAATTGCAAGGAGCATGATTTAAGATGCATGTTAAATAGTAGGGAGTGTAATTTAGCCCCCCCCCCCACTACACTGTTCAATCTCAGCCTCCTTACATGTTATGTACAAAGCATGTGGAGAGTAGCTGCAATCATTCCCCTGCATAAGAGAGGACCTTCTACAGACCTAGGCAATGACAGACTCATACCACATTGCCAGTGTGGTCAGAAAGCCCTTCTATGTGGCACATCTGATTACTAAGGGTTTTGCATCCAGGAAGAAAGAGGTCATTGTCTCCTTCTACTCTTCCCTCATTAGGCCAATCATTGAGTACAATGCCTCATTTGGCATATACCTCACTAGACACCTGCAACAACTGGAGAGGCCACAAAAGTACCTCACAAAGAGGATCCTAGGCCTTAAACACTTGTCCTATATGGACAGACTCAAAAAACTCCAACTATTCTCTGTCTCGTATCTTAAAGGTAATCTCTGCTTGACTTACAAAGTGATGTCTGACCCAGCTCTGTTAGAAATCCTACAACTAAAGAAATCCCAATCCCACGGCACCATACACTCCAGAGACCTCAACCTCATTACCACAATCAACAGAACATGCTGGGGGGACAGGTTCATAAACCAGGAACTGCTTGTGCTATGCAATAGACTTCCCATACATGTCAAACAAAGCACCTCACAGGCCCTCTTCAAGAAAAATCTTGATGAGTGGATGGGAAATAGAAAATTCACCCCGGGGATCTCTCCAGTGGCTCTGCTCAACAGAGGTGCTGGGAACTAAGGTCAGGTGGCACGATGCCAGGGTAATCCTATGGGCTATGCTTGTAAAGGCTCCAGGGCCATTAGCCTAGTACAGACCTATGAATCTATGAACCTATAAGTCATTGAACGGCATGAAATGTTACCTAAAACTAACTGACTGAAAGACAGCAGTGTATGCATGTAAAATCAATGCAGTGACAGGAGCTTTAGGAAGAAAGAGGCCTGTGTGATATAATATTTTACAGACAAGCACTGCATTGTGAGATACCTAGAGTCAGACTAAACAATCAGAATTATTTCAAGATGCCAGACCCCATGTGATCAGACTCAGAAATTATGTATACAAATATTTAAAAACCTGTTAATAGTCCCAGAGTAGTGTTAAAATGTAGGAAACACCAAATCATGATGATATAAACATGTTTTTTGAGTCTGTGGGTGCGGTTCTCCTTTAAGCTGTGCAGTGATGGGCTAATTCTTTCAAGATGGGTTAATCAAACAAAATGACAGAAATTAAATTTCTCTGACATTGTACAATCCTCTTACCTGACTTATAGCACCCTCTGAGTTAAGTTACAAATCAGTGGGCCATACAGAGGTATAACCCTACATCTTGAGGGGAAGAAAGAACAGGTTTTGTAAACTTTTTGAGTTTGAATCTTATAGAAATACTGTTTTGTTCCTTTTGCCTTGATCAAGTTTTTTTTTGATCAAGAGCCAAATAATAAATAGCACATGTATAACTCAGAACAATAACATTATACTGTAGATGAAAGCAGATGGGCAAAATAGGCAATCGGTTCCAACATTTTTATTCATAATTAAGCAGCTTGCCATCAACATTTCTTAGTTATACCAAAATCTTTTGTTGAGGTCGTTGACAAATACAAAGTACTCATTAAGTATGCTAACAAACTCTTAGAAGCACAGAAGAAAATACTTATTGTGACACATATCTTTTCTGAGCTCTTTCATCTACACTTCGTACTTTATGTTTACTTAGCAGGAGAGTTGCAAGAGAAAATAAAGTCTATGTGTATATTAGAATAGAAGTGGTACAGCTGACCTTTGCTTCCTTTGTTTTTGCCAAATGGTGAAAAAAGTAACCAAACCAAACTTACGCTCCAACAATGCTGACGCTTCCTTCTCGCTCGGGACTCCCAAGGCACTTTACTCTTCCAGCACGTTCATAAAATGAGGCTAAACGTGCCCCCAGATAAGCAGGATACCCACTGTCTAAGATAAAACGTACAGTAAAACCATTAACCGATTGACTACATTTCTGTAATAATTGATCAGTAATCACTTTATTCTCACCTTTCTTGGATGCCATGGACGTTAGCTAAGAAAGTCAACAACTTGTATGGACAGTAGGACAACTGGTATAGAGGCAAATTGTTCATCTTGGCCTCTGGTGACCCTTGATTTGTCAGTGACCAGGAATCAAAAAAACATGTTGGCAGCATGCCACTGAGCATTCAGCTGCCTGCTCACATATAGGGAGGTTTGAGGGGATGAAGAGAGGTTGATGTTTTGGGATATGGGTAACTCAGGCACCATTACTGGGGCACAACAGCGTATCTAAATCTGTAAAAAATAACTTCTTGTTTTCCACTGACAGTCCATGGGAAGGGACACATAATTACATAGCAGCCATCATAAGACATGGGGAATATTTGGGACAGGCACAGATAGGCTACATTTAGAAAATCATCCCTCTTTCCCCACTTCTGCCCCCTGTTGGATAAGGGTCAACAACAGTGAGGTGGTCCCACGCTGGGGACAAATTAGATGATCATTCACTGGCAAGCAGTAACAATGAGAGGTACTGATATTGGCAGGCAGAAAAATCCCACCCCAAAACATATGCAAGCAGACATCCAAACGTATCAAAGAACAGACTAAACATCACTTTTGGCAGTACCAGTGCAAATACACATTGATACACAAAGTCTTGGTTAAACAAGGAATAACTCAATGCCACTCATTAATATTCCGCAACACTGTCATGTCAATAAGTACTGAGCTTCAGTGTCCTTCAAATGTCTGACTAATGGTAAAAGGCTGAAATTCAGTATCTGTGATCCATAAAGGACCTTTGTTCACATCGAGAGTCTAGTATCATTCCAGATCCCCACGTCTACAAGTCTGAATTCCACAGCTGCAAGTAATAACAAAATTTGGTGTGGAACTCTCTATGAGTGTGAGGGCAAAGAGTTTGAAGTTTAGCACAACTGATCAAGATGGACTCTGAATTCAGTGTGCTGGTATTATGACTCTCTATAACTGCATCCATAAGCCTACAAGTCTGAAGCCAGGAGCTGTTAGGCACATTAAATCTGAATCCTGTCCAACTGCAATGATCTTTTGCATTTCAGTGGTGGCCACTTTGAATTTTAGTTAATTGGTTAAGCCAGACTTACAAGTGAAGTATTCATACCATCTATACCTGAGGTGCTCCAAGTTAAAATCCCAATATTGTCTGTTTTATAAGTCCATATGTACTGATGGCTTGCAAGTTGCAAGAACCCATGGCCAGTCCAGAATGCCTGATTTCTCTGTATACTGAAGAGTTCCCATTTCGGACTATTTTTTTCTTTTCATTCCTCTTGTTTACATTTTGGTGTCCCCAATTTCTTGAACCTGTCTCCTGCTTTAGTAAGAATGGTATGGAATACTGAAGGTTAGTACACTGATTAAATGCGTCCTGTTAAATTCTAATTGTTTAAATAATAAAGATTCAGCCAAATATTTGAGTCCTTTCTTTTTCTCTCTCCCTCTGTCTTTGACTGTCTGTTTCTCTACCTTTCTTTCCAATAAACATTGTTATACTAGATGTCTTCCTCTATGTGACTTATGAGAATATATAATATACAAAAATTAGAAACAGTAGCACACTGGACTTCACAGTCTACTTCTGATATCTAGTTTGCCTCTCAAATTTCACCTGCTAGTCATGTTATATCAAAAACTGTAGCCTCATGTCTTGTGCTGTGTCTTACATTTTTCCTGTTAGTCATTTTGCTATAACATACATTTTCCTGCTTGTTACAAGCTGTAGCTCACATTTTGTCCATTTGTCACATGCTCTCTTCCACATTTGGCCAGTCTGTCATGCACTGAATTTTACATTTTGTCTACTTATTACACATCATGTCCCACATATTTTGTGTCATTACCCATTTGTCACAAGTCCCACATTTTGCACTTTTGTCATGTACTGTTATCTTACATTTTGCCTACTTATCACATAATATGTCCTACATTCTTGTCACATAATGTGTCCCACATTTAGCCCGTTTGTCATGTACTGTTATTTTACATTTTGCCTACTACTTGTCACATAATGTGTCCCACAGTCTTGTCACATAATGTGTACCACAATTAGCCCGTTTGTCATATACTATCTTACATTTTGCCTACTTGTTGCATAATGTGTCCCACAGTCTTGTCACATAATGTGTCCCACATTTATCCCATTTGTCATGTACTGTTATCTTACATTTTGCCTACTTGTCACATAATGTGCTCCACAGTTAGCCCATTTGTCATGTACTGTTATCTTACATTTTGCCTACTTGTCACATAATGTGTTCCACAGTCTTGTCATATAGTGTGTCCCACAGTTAGCCCGTTTGTCATGTACTGTTATCTTACATTTTGCCTACTTGTCACATAATGTGTTCCACAGTTACCCCGTTGGTCATGTACTGTTATCTTACATTTTGCCTACTTTTCACATAATGTATCCCACAGTTACCCCGTTTGTCATGTACTGTTATCTTACATTTTGCCTACTTGTCACATAATGTGTTCCACAGTTAGCCTGTTTGTCATGTACTGTTAATTTACATTTTGCCTACTTGTCACATAATGTGTCCCACAGTTACCCTGTTTGTCATGTACTGTTACCTTACATTTTGCCTACTTGTCACATAATGTGTCCCACAGTTACCCCGTTTGTCATGTACTATCTTACATTTTGCCTACTTGTCACATAATGTGTTCCACAGTTAGCCTGTTTGTCATGTACTATCCTACATTTTGCCTACTTGTCACATAATGTGTCCCACAGTTACCCCGTTTGTCATGTACTGTTATCTTATATTTTGCCTACTTGTCACATAATGTGTTCCACACTTAGCCTGTTTGTCATGTACTGTTATCTTACATTTTGCCTACTTGTCACATAATGTGTCCCACAGTTAGCCAGTTTGTCATGTACTATCTTACATTTTGCCTACTTGTCACATAATGTGTCCCACAGTTAGCCCGTTTGTCATGTACGGTTATCTTACATTTTGCCTACTTGTCACATAATGTGTTCCACAGTTAGCCCGTTTGTCATATACTGTTATCCTACATTTTGCCTACTTGTCATATAATGTGTCCCACAGTTACCCCGTTTGTCATGTACTGTTATCTTACATTTTGCTTACTTGTCACATAATGTGTTCCACAGTTAGCCCGTTTGTCATGTACTGTATCTTACATTTTTCCTACTTGTAATATAATGTGTCCCACAGTTACCCCGTTTTGTCATGTACTATCTTACATTTTGCCTACTTGTCGCATAATGTATCCCACAGTTAGCCCATTTGTCATGTACGGTTATCTTACATTTTGCCTACTTGTCACATAATGTGTTCCACAGTTAGCCCGTTTGTCATGTACTGTTATCTTACATTTTGCCTGCTTGTCGCATAATGTGTCCCACAGTTAGCCTGTTTGTCATGTACTGTTATCTTACATTTTGCCTACTTGTCACATAATGTGCTCCACAGTTAGCCCATTTGTCATGTACTGTTATCTTACATTTTGCCTACTTGTCACATAATGTGTTCCACAGTCTTGTCACATAGTGTGTCCCACAGTTAGCCCATTTGTCATGTACTGTTATCTTACATTTTGCCTACTTGTCACATAATGTGTTCCACAGTTAGCCTGTCATGTACTGTTATCTTACATTTTGCCTACTTGTCATATAATGTGTTCCACAGTTAGCCTGTTTGTCATGTACTGTTATTTTACATTTTGCCTACTTGTCACATAATGTGTCCCACAGTTACCCCGTTTGTCATGTACTGTTATCTTACATTTTGCTTACTTGTCACATAATGTGTTCCACAGTTAGCCCATCTGTCATGTACGGTTATCTTACATTTTGCCTACTTGTCACATAATGTGTTCTACAGTTAGCCTGTTTGTCATATACTGTTATCTTACATTTTGCCTACTTGTCATATAATGTGTCCCACAGTTACCCCGTTTGTCATGTACTGTTATCTTACATTTTGCTTACTTGTCACATAATGTGTTCCACAGTTAGCCCATTTGTCATGTACTGTTATCTTACATTTTGCCTACTTGTAATATAATGTGTCCCACAGTTACCCCGTTTGTTGTGTACTGTTATCTTACATTTTGCCTACTTGTCACATAATGTGTTCCACAGTTAGCCCGTTTGTCATATACTGTTATCTTACATTTTGCCTACTTGTCACATAATGTGTCCCACAGTTAGCCCATTTGTCATGTACTATCTTACATTTTGTCTACTTGTCACATAATGTGTTCCAGAGTTAGCCCGTTTGTCATGTACTATCTTACATTTTGCCTACTTGTCACATAATGTGCCCCACAGTTAGCCCGTTTGTCATGTACTGTTATCTTACATTTTGCCTACTTGTCACATGTGTCCCACAGTTAGCCCATTTGTCATGTACTGTTATCTTACATTTTGCCTACTTGTCACATAATGTGTCCCACAGTTAGCCCGTTTGTCATGTACTGTTATCTTACATTTTGCCTACTTGTCACATAATGTGTCCCACAGTTAGCCCGTTTGTCATGTATTGTTATCTTACATTTTGCCTACTTGTCACATAACGTGTCCCACAGTTAGCCCATTTGTCATGTGCTGTTATCTTATATTTTGCCTACTTGTCACATAATGTGTCCCACAGTTAGCCCGTTTGTCATGTACTGTTATCTTACATTTTTCCTACTTGTCACATAATGTGTCCCACAGTTGTCCCGTTTGTCATGTACTGTTATCTTACATTTTGCCTACTTGTCACATAATGTGCCCCACAGTTAGCCTGTTTGTCATGTACTATCTTACATTTTACCTACTTGTCACATAATGTGTCCCACAGTCTTATCACATAGTGTGTCCCACAGTCTTGTCACATAATGTGTCCCACAGTCTTGTCACATAATGTGTTCCACAGTCTTGTCACATAATGTGTCCCACAGTTAGCCCATTTGTCATGTACTATCTTACATTTTGCCTACTTGTCACATAATGTGTCCCACAGTCTTGTCACATAATGTGTCGAACTGTCTTGTCACATAGTGTGTCCCACAGTCTTGTCACATAATGTGTTCCACAGTCTTGTCACATAATGTGTCCCACAGTTACCCCATTTGTCATGTACTGCTATCTTACATTTTGCCTGCTTGTCACATAATGTATTCCACAGTCTTGTCACATAATGTGTCCCATAGTCTTGTCACATAATGTGTCCCACAGTTAGCCCGTTTGTCATGTACTGTTATCTTACATTTTGCCTACTTGTCACATAATGTATTCCACAGTCTTGTCACATAATGCATCCCACAGTCTTGTCACATAATGTGTCCCGCAGTCTTGTCACATAATGTGTCACACAGTCCATTTGTCTCACTCTGTGCTCAATATTCTGTTTCACTTGCTGCGTCACAAATTTATCTTTTATGTCATGTCTTCTTTAATAAAACTTGAAGTAAAGAATTTGTATCTTATTCATATCACTGCTTCTCCAGTTTAGTTTTAAATCCTGCCTTGTTTTATTTTATTTTAGAAATGACTGCAGATGTTTAAATTTACATTTTAATTCTTCTGAGACTGAATGTCTCTTCATGTTCATCTCTGGTGCATGTACCAGGCTGATCTTTTTTTCAGATTCTATTGCTTTGCACTTCACATGCACCCCTACATATTAGCATTTATACCATCATCTTATCCTTATTAGTAGCCAGGCAGGTACTAATCCAACCCCGCTTATCTGCAGCCAGCAGGTCAATATTTGCTACATCCTTTTTTTGTCAGTCAAGCCCCCAGCAAAGCCAACCTTACCTCCAGAGATAGGTAACTAGTGACATGTTTCCCCACCAATAGGATTCATAGATCTTTCAAAACAATTTTATTTCACTCCATCAATACCTTCCCAACACCCATCCTCAAGCTTAAATGCATGAGCAATTTCAGATTCACAGCATGTCTCTATCTTTTATTTATTTTATTTTTTTGTTTAATGATGTTACCTTCCTATATTCTGCTAATGTCATGGCACATTAGCTGATGCTTTCTCCTTAATTTTCTCCATTCAGTTCTATGAAGTATACACACTGAATTCTTTCAGTCACTCATCAAATGACTTGTCACTCAGGCTCTGTCCAATCATAGTTGCTGTTTGTTAAATTGCCTCCTACTGTTTACATCCTCGTATACATGCAGCATCCACATCTGGATATTACTTCTACAAATGAAGTCTCAATCATGGCCTGTATATTGATATTATAACCTCCTGGGTCTATGGTTAATTGTCAAAAAGAATAACCATCGAATGGCACATCAGTGAATGCAAGCCATCAACATTTCATCCATCGAACATGCACTTCATCGAACATGTAAGATGGGGAAAGTAACTACTTGGCCAACACTTCCCCATCTCAAAACTGACAGTATTTCAAACCCATGCCCACCACACACCCTTAACTATATATGCATGTATGTATATATATATATATATATATATATATATATATATATATATATATATATATATATATATATATATCAGTGTCATTTCTCTGAAAATCCATTTTGCCGAAAATTTCTGACATAGGGTCCAAATCGCCGAAAATAGTACTGACAGTGTATATGCCCTTTTCCCCACTGTACTGCAGTCTCAGGGTGAGAATATTAAAGTAGGGGGTGTGGGGGGCATAGCCAGTACAGTTTAATATTGTCTAGTACTGTTTTATATTGTCCAGTCCCTATTAAAAGTATAAGTAAGTAGTTTATAACCTGAGTAGGTGGGGGGGCTACACCCCCACACCCCCTGGTTGTGGGGGGCACCCCCCCACTTTAATATTCTCACTCTGAGATCACACTACAGTGGGGGAAAAGGGCATATACACTGTCAGTACTCTTTTCAGCGAAATGTATTTTCGGCGATTTGGACCCTATGCCAGAAATTTTCGGCAAAATGGATTTTCGACAAAATGTCTCCTAGACCCATATATATAGACATATATATATATATATATATATATATATATATATATATATATATATACCAACTCCGAGATCACACTACAGTGGGGCAAAGTAAGATGGGGAAGTGTTGGCCAACTAGTTACTTTCCCTGTCTCACGGGTTTGATGAAGTGCACATTCGATGGATGGTGTTTTGATGCTTTGCATTTGATGATTTGCCATTCAATTGTTATTCCTTTTGATGATTAAGCATAGACCCATAACCTTCTTTGTTCTTAAAATTCTGCCACTATCTGAACACCCCGGTATACCCCATGCTATGTCTTTAGATTTATTGCAATTCCTGGCTATGTTCAGATAACCCAGTGATTCCTTCCATTTCCTTTTCATCATCTGTGAATACCTGTACCTTCTATCATTTAATCCTGTCCATAGTTCTTGTTCCACAAATGCATAATTTGTGCCTTTTACACAGAACCTCAGCTACTTCATTCAGGATTATCCCTCCCTACAAAGGCATTTTAATTATTAGTTTGGCAGGTTTGTGAAATGAGCTAAAATGCATTTTTTCAGCCATAATATTTTATTTGGTGCTGTTGTTTAGCCATTTAGTCAAGGCTGATTCTTTATAATGTCAAGGACTTTAATACACCAAGCATGTCTCTTCACTACTGCTTCTTTATGCTCTTGTAAATTGATAATCATATTCATTACTTCATAAATTCTAAACATCTTGGTCTTTTCTGTCCTCTTATTCTTTTGTCTTCAGTGTTTCGCGGTATCACTGCCTTCTGCAGTGAAAGCTGTCTTTACATTATGTGGCCAAAGCTTTTGAGTTTTAGTTTTACTCTGATGCCTTCTAGTGAACATTCTGGATTTATTATCTGAAGTATAGACTGTTTTGATCTTCCTGCATTCTGCAGAATTCCCAAATATTTTCTCCAGCACCACAGTTCAAAAGCATAGATTTTCCAGTGATCAACCTTATTTCCTAATTCTCACAATCATATTTCATTACTAGTAAAACCATTGCTTTGGCTGGAAAAAAAATATATTAACAATGTAATGTTTGCTTTTTTTAATATCTTATCCAAACTGGCCATAGAGTCCCTGGTGAGAAGAAAGTGTCTTTAAATTTCCTGGCTGTAGTTGCTACCTGTGAAGATCTTTGACCCCAGGAAAGTAAAATCTGTCACTGCCTTCACTTATTCCCCTCTCCTAGCAAATAATTGGTAGGGCTAAATAACATAATTTTATTTACCTTAAGAGAGCCACAAGTTTCCATTGTTGCGTTCTTTCTCTGACACTCTCATTTTTTACTTTGTCCTTCCATGATATTCCCAAAATGCATCTTAACAATGGAAACTTGAAAATATCATTACGCAAAGAAGGCTACATTGGTTTGGTCATGTTAACCACATGGATACTAGCAGGATTCCTATACAATCCCTCAAGTGGGAACTAGCTGGATACAAGAGAAGACCAGGCAGACCTTGACAAAACTGGAAAGGAGTTGAAACAAGAGACGTCATTACCTGAAAATCACTTGGGGGGAAGCTAAAGAAGCGGCAGGTCAACTTGTGCCCAATGCATCATTGATAGGGGGTGAACCGAAGACCAAAGAAAGACAAACCATCATTTGTGCTTTCTAATTTTACCTTCATCAGTAGGCTCTTCAGCACACTCTCACCTTCAAATATCACTCTGATACTGTCTGCATATTGGTGGCTATTGATATTTTTTCCAACAATTTTGATGCCAGCACCTGATTATCTGATTTGTATAGCCAAACATTTTAAGTGATATATCCAGCATCTAAATTAAATAAATAGTGTTACAATATACAGATATGCATTCCTTTCTAGTCCTAAAGCAATGAGTTATTCCACATTTGGCTCTAATTGTTGCAACCAGGTCTGCATACAAATTCCTCAAAATTCCTCAAGAGGCTAATAAGGTAATCTGGACTTTCCAGTGGTGCAGTGGTTTGCATTGTCCCCTCACAGTAAAAAGCTCTCTGGTTTGATTCTTGGCTGGGGTGCTTTCTGTGTGCAGTCTGAATGTTCTACTGGTGTTTGTATGGGTTTCCTCCCAACATTACAAATGTGTCATGTGACATGTGTCTGAAGTGTTTCTCCCTGAGCCTCTACCTCTGCTGAAATTTGGCTCGTTCAAAGTCAGACTTTCCCGATAAATAAATGTTAAATAAAATCTGTGATGATAAATAAAGTAAAGCTGCTAGAGTTGTATATATTTGGTTGTGGATATATATATGTGTGTGTGTTGTAAATATGTTTATAACCATTACCACTGTAGACTACTGTATAACATTACTATTTTCAGAATGTCTATATCCCATAAAATATTGAATTTAGAGCCTGTATTCAGTGCATTCAAAATGACTAAAATGTTATCATTATTTCTTTTGAGATGCCAGTTTCTAGAGGATAAAAGTTACCTTTTTGATTAAGATGTCATCACTACTACTGTGTAATCACTGGAGTGCATTGGGACAATGGTGTCAGAACTGGGATGAATCTTTTCGATCAGCAAAAAACAAAATGCCATTCCAGTTATAAAACCTTATGCCACATGATCCAAAGTGAATTTGGCAAATCAGATTATAAACTGTTTAATCTAAAAAAATAATGATTTTACTGAAACTAAGCTATTCAGACTGAAACAAATATGCATTTTAAAAATACTGATAATGTTTAATCCACCAGAGCTGTTTGACTTGGCTGGCCTACCTGGAGACAAAGGTTCATATGATTAAGTTTGGTGATCAAACTAGATTTTGAATCAGAGGAAATCCAGGTAAGTATCTTGTTTCATTCAATGAGAAAGGAAGTGGAAACCATATACAGTTCCTTTTCATTCACAAAGACCAGAGTATTACATATGAGTCAGTAATTAGTAAACTCAATGAACATTTTTTGTCAATAAGAAATATTATACATAATACAGCAAGCTTCCACAGATGTGTACAAGCCAAAGGTGAATGTGTTAGAACTTTAGTAAAGTGATTGTATGAACTGGCTGAAAATTATGAATTTAATGGCAAAAGGATGAAGCAATCAAAAATAATATTTCTACTGAGTTGACTGATGTAGAATGTCTCAAAAGTTGCACCTTAAGTGAATTTAACTTTAAACAAAGCCATACAAATCACCAGAAAGGAAGAATTAGTTACAAAACAAAATACTAATTTAAGCATGTCAACTTCTGTGCTCAAGATAAAATACAGAGATAACAGGAAGTTTAAAAAGAGGTATGATTCTGGTGGCCTTTATTATGCTGAGGCAGAGCAGAGTGCTGCACATGGTGGAAGGTTTAAGAGATGTAAAAGGCTAGACTGTTTTGCTGTCACTTTCAAAAGGAAGCTAACTACAGAGGTTGTTTTGGAAAATAAAGATGAAAATAACATGCAGAAAGCATGTTTCCTGCGTTCAGTTTCTGTTCTGTCAGATGCTTAAGATGACTTTCCATTCGAGGACCTCAAGTGAGTTTCAAATTTGATAAAGGAGGTTGATGTTTATGTGATATCACATGCTACCTGCAGAACTTTATCAAAGTGTCTAAAGCTGCATGATGTGGAGACTGAAATTCATAGTCATGCAGGCAAACTCAAGTGCATTGATAGGTACCTCACCATGTCTGAGTGGAAGGAGCACAAGTCTGAGCTTTGGGTTAATGTGCTGGATGGTCTCTATATAAATAATCTGTTCAGCTGAGATGTAGCAAGCAAGATGGGAGTCATTGCCAGAATAAATAAAGACAGTGAAGATGTGATTGGTGAAACTGTTCTGCATAACTAGGAACCAGTAACAATTAAGTTAAAACCAAATGTCATTTCATATGTCTGGACTATGCCCAGAAGGGCACCATTTCCTATGCTATCTAAAGTAAAAGCAGAGCTTAGAAAAGCAAAGCTTTGACATAACAGACAGTGTAACACAGCTGACAAAGTCACATGGTCCTATTGTTCCAGAAAAAAATAATAATAGTCATGCAGATGGACTGGTTTAATAAAAGCCTAATGATGCAGTTGTGTAAGAAAGGTTCATTCTACCTAAATTAGACGCAAAGCACCTAAACTAGTGATTGTACATTATTTGCTTGCAATAAATTCTAGCAAATGCCCCTAGATAAAGAAAGCTAAAAGCTAACAATCCTCATTACTCCAATGGGAAGTTTTGATTTCAAGAGGCAGCTCTTAGTTAAATCTCGCACCTGAAATCTTTCAGCATAAGATGATTGATCTACTCATTTGGCTTGACTGGGTTGTTGTTGCCATCATAGATGACATTTTGGTATCTGATCCTTAGAAAAATATGAATGATTTAATGTTAGAGGCAGATCTACTCAATCACCTAGTCACACAACAACTGCTCTCCCCCACTCAGCATGGCTTTAGGCCAGGACATAGTACCAACACCGCCCTTATCTCATTCCTAGACACTGTTAACAGAGCCCGTGACTCTGGATCCATAGTATCTGCACTCTTTCTTGAGCTCTCAAAAGCATTTGATACAGTCTCACATCCCCGCCTACTATTCAAATTATCCAGCCTTATCCTATCTCCATCTACTCTCCAGTGGTTTTCTATCTTACCAACAGGCAACAGTCTACCATCTGGCAACACTGCTTCTCCCCGTTCATAAATACCAAAACAGGTGTACCCCAAGGCTCCATATTAGAACCCCTCCTCTTCACTATATTTATCAATGACTACCATAATAGTCTTTCAAACTCTACTCTAATACAATATGCGGATGACTCCACTAACTCCTCCAAATATTCCTCCCTACTACAACAACTTACCCAAGAAGCTTTTTCCTCCACTGAATCATGGATGTCCCAGAACCATCTAGCCCTAAACCCCAACAAAACAAAGCTCCTAATCTTTACTCCAACCAAAAACTTCCCAATAAATAAATCAGAACTCACTGTTCAGTCCCAAAACAACACTATCATAGACGTCGTCCCCAACACTAAACTGCTTGGTGTCACCATTGACGACAACCTAACCTTTGACCTTCATAGCCATAATAGCATAAAAAAAAAACATCAGAAACTAGGATCCCTTTATAGACACAACCACTATCTTACTCCTCTGGCAAAAAAGCTCTCACCTCAGCATACTTGCTTCCAACCCTCCTATATGGTGCACCCATCCTTATAAACATACAATCCTCTGTGAAAAACAAACTAAACTCATGCTACAACAAAATTGCCAAATTTGCCACTAATACCAAATTCTCCACCCATCATTGTAATACACTGCAAGAACTCAACTGGCTTGAACTCCCCCCACCATCTATCATATCTACAACTTACCATCACCCACAAACTTATCTATTTCCCTGATGCCTGTCCTTCCCTCATTAGTATACTTACCATCTACCACCCAAACCGGCAACTTAGATCTGAAAATAAACTACTACTAAATGTCGACAAACCTAAGCTTTCTGCTGGTCATATGTTCTCTCCAAACTATAGTACAATCTTCCCCCTGCACTCAGAGCAGTCACTAATCCAGTTACCTTTAAAAACTCAGTTAAATCTCATCTCACCACACAATGGATATGTTCCTGTACCTCTACCAACAACCCTAAAACCTGCCCCGCCCCAACTTACCATCTCTGCTTCCCCCTATACCACTCTGCCATATACTTCTACTTCTCTCCCTAGCTATCCTTTCTCTATTCTAACGGTCACTATTTCAGAATGTCAGCCTTTCTCGCTGCCTTTCCCCTCTGGAGATCTCTTACTCTCACTTCATTGTACAAAAATATGTAGTTGCTATGTCCCAAAATGTCTGTTATTCCCTGTATCCTTTATAATGTTGATTATATATGATTACTGTACTGTCTTTAAAAATTTTGTCTGTTCGAACAACTGTAGAGCTTTTCTCCACAAATAATTATTACTGTACTGTTTCAAAATTTTCTGTATATATAACTGTGGAGCTTTTCTCCCCGGGCCTCCACTGAAAATGGGTTTGTCAGGCCCAGTGGACTTTCCCAGTAATCAAATGCAATAAATAAATAAATAAAATAAAAATGATAAAAAAGTCTGGGTTAAAGCTGAACTAAGACAAGTGCTGATTTGGAAAGAGTGAGCTGCAGTTTGATACCATATTAGTGCTAATAAAGATCCGACTATAGGTGAGATACAGAGTCCATCTCGTGTTTGAGTTAAGATAAGCCCTGGCATGATAAACTTCTTGGACAGATTTGTCCCAGATCTCTTGACTTCTTCTTCTCCTTTCGGCTTTTCCGGTTAGGGGTTGCCACAACAGATCACCTGTCCACTCATGATTGGCAGTGGAGTTTTACGGTATCGAGTTGCCAGCCCAGCGCCCAACCTTCCACAGAAGGCACACACACACACACACACACACACACACACACACACACACACACACACACACACACACTCATGCCTAGGGCCAATTTAGAGTGTCCAATCCACCTATAGCATGTCTTTGGGATGTGGGAGGAAACCGGAGCATGCGGAGGAAACCCACACAACCACAGGGAGGGCATGCATTTTTTTTGTTAGACAGAGGCACATTTGTAGTACCCTTAGCATAGCGAGCTGAAGTACTGTGTCAAATAAATGAAGGTCACCAAGCTCTTGCAAAATGTCAACAAACAGCCAAAATGTCAATGATGTGCCCAAATATTAACTTACACATTAATGATTTTATGTCCAAGTGTCACTTCTCTATTGTGCATCTTAAACATGATCTGTTAATCTCAGCTGTGTTACCACAAAGTCCTTTGCTGATGTAGATGAATTTGAAGGCAAAACCTACCTCATAGCTGTGAGCTATTTATCTTATAACATAAAAATAATTTAGGTAATGACTACAACTTATCATCAAATTACAGCAGGTTCAAAATCATATTCTTGAGCAATGAACTATAGGATACCTGTCAAACTGGTTACAGACAATGGTAAATGGTTTATTTCAAGTGAATTCCAGCACTTTGCCAATTACTATGGTATTACCTATACTATGCCAAGTCCTCACTATGCTCAAGCAAATAGTGAAACAGATACCAGGACAACCAGACCTTCATGGAGTTCTCATGTCATATCGAGCTGCTCCAGACAGTGCTAAAGGAGTGAGCCCTTCACAGCTAATGTTTGGAAGATAAGTACGAGCTGACATGCCAATCAAAACTGGAGCATAAAACTATTCTACATAACATTGACAAACAAAATTACCAGTGAGTTAAGGCTTCATACAAACTGTCATATGACAGATGTTATTCTGTACACTACTGCTTATCCCTCAACTGTTATTCTGTACACTACTACTTATCCTTCAGCCATTATTCTGTACACTACTACTTATCCTTCAGCCATTATTCTGTACACTACTACTTATCCTTCAGCCATTATTCTGTACACTACTACTTATCCTTCAGCCATTATTCTGTACACTACTACTTATCCTTCAGCCATTATTCTGTACACTACTACTTATCCTTCAGCCATTATTCTGTACACTACTACTTATCCTTCAGCCATTATTCTGTACACTACTACTTATCCTTCAGCCGTTATTCTGTACACTACTACTTATCCTTCAGCTGTTTTTCTGTACACTACTACTTATCCTTCAGCTGTTATTCTGTACACTACTACTTATCCTTCAACCATTATTCTGTACACTACTACTTATCCTTCAGCCGTTATTCTGTACACTACTACTTATCCTTCAGCCGTTATTCTGTACACTACTACTTATCCTTCAGCTGTTTTTCTGTACACTACTACTTATCCTTCAATCATTAATCTGTACACTACTTATCCTTCAACCATTATTCTGTACACTACTACTTATCCTTCAGCCATTATTCTGTACACTATTACTTATCCTTCAACCATTATTCTGTACACTACTTATCCTTCAGCCATTATTCTGTACACTACTACTTATCCTTCAGCTGTTATTCTGTACACTACTACTTATCCTTCAGCCGTTATTCTGTACACTACTACTTATCCTTCAGCTGTTATTCTGTACACTACTACTTATCCTTCAACCATTATTCTGTACACTACTACTTATCCTTCAACCATTATTCTGTACACTACTACTTATCCTTCAGCCGTTATTCTGTACACTACTACTTATCCTTCAGCCGTTATTCTGTACACTACTACTTATCCTTCAGCTGTTTTTCTGTACACTACTACTTATCCTTCAATCATTAATCTGTACACTACTTATCCTTCAACCATTATTCTGTACACTACTACTTATCCTTCAGCCGTTATTCTGTACACTATTACTTATCCTTCAACCATTATTCTGTACACTACTTATCCTTCAGCCATTATTCTGTACACTACTTATCCTTCAGCCATTATTCTGTACACTACTACTTATCCTTCAGCTGTTATTCTGTACACTACTACTTATCCTTCAACCATTATTCTGTACACTACTACTTATCCTTCAGCCGTTATTCTGTACACTACTACTTATCCTTCAGCCATTATTCTGTACACTACTACTTATCCTTCAGCTGTTATTCTGTACACTACCACTTATCCTTCAACCATTATTCTGTACACTACTACTTATCCTTCAGCCGTTATTCTGTACACTACTACTTATCCTTCAACTAGGCCATGTCTAGCTAAGGTCAGAAAAGACAGAAAAGTGCAACATAATAGGTGTTACAGTGAAGAAAACAAAAGGACTGATGTTTTGCATGGTGCAAACTGAAAATGGTGTCATAATCAGATGAAATCAGAGGCATATCCTAATAAGTGTTAATGAGGAGCTTTAATCTAAAAGGAATGTTCTAGAAAACATACTGAATGAGTTTGAACCAAGAGTAACCAGATCCATGTCCAATAAGACTGTTCCTGTTTCTTCAACTATGCTATCTTGACTGAATAGCTGAGGCAAGGGTAGAAATTTGAAGTTGACTTTGTGTAGTGACAGACTATATACTGCCTAACCTTACCTCACAACTGTCCCTGATTTTGACTCATATTTTATCTATGTCCCTCTTAACCTCTCCTAAAACTGGTGACTATAGAACGGATTTCACATAATGAATTCATAACAATAATGAAAGTTATAGACTTCTTTTACTTCAGAAAATGTATATTAAATCACATTCACTTATTCTGTCAATGTCTCAAGTTTATAGCACTAATATATATTTTAAGTGTTCCCTGATTGTCCACAATTATTTCTGGATTTGTCCCTGATTCATTGAAAGCTATGTGTCTAATACAATTCAAGCATGACTGATGCTCATTCTGTTCACTCTGCTTCTGTTAGTATCTGTAAAAATTCTAATGCTAGTCACTTAGTTTTTCTTTTCCAGGCCATAAATCCATTTCCAGCTCCAGGTCTTGTGCTGACATGACCCACAGTGGGCAGGAGGTCAGAGTACTGACTCAGTATCAGACTTGTGATTGTGAAACAGACAAATGAGTAGCTGTACAGCTCTTTGTTAAATGTGTACTGCTAGTGATGTTTTAAAGTGTTGCTTCAGGTATGACTACATTAATCGGATTCACTCATGTAACCATTGTCAGGATAACACGAGCATTGATTTCTCAAAGAGAAGTTTCTCTCTCTCTCTCTCTCTCTCTCTCTCTCTCTCTCTCTCTCTCTCTCTCTCTCTCTCTCTCTCTTTATTGGGGGAAATGTAATAATAAGGACTAGCCACTCGGTGGTATAAAAATGTGGCTTTAGATGATCTGGTCATACTAACTTATGTCACCAAATGGATATGAGTATTTGAAAGTGGTAAGCGAGTTGAGGACCTGGCCTACTCCGACCTAAGGCAGGGACCCATTCTAATGGTGGGAGGGGTATATGTGCCCCTATTGGTCAGTGTGCGCCCACCATAAAGCCCAGAAGCCATGGATCAATAAGCTACTGTCCATCTGGAGTCCAGTTGCCCAGTTTGCATTACCTGGGATAGTTCTGTTGAGCAAAAGCTGGACATAAAACTAATCAACCTGCCAAACATGCTACACTCGATGTAGGTTCACTGAGAAGACAGAGCTTAGAAGTAGATGACTTGATAGTAAGGGAGAGGCTGTACATCCTATATATCGAGGACACAAGATGGAAGTCCAGACTAGAAATGGTGTGGGAATTCTGGTGAGGGAGAGGCTTCAGAAGACATTGAGGGATGTCATCAGAATTAGTGACAGATTCTTGACAATTAGACTCCAATGGAATGACAGAGCAGTATTTGTAATGTCAGCCTATAACCCACAACAGCATTTTGATAGTGAGGAAAACAGTGCATTCAAGTGAATTCCAGCAGTTTGTCAATTACTCTGGTGTTACCTATACTATGCCAAGTCCTCACTATGCTGAAGCAGTCGCAGAACCTACTAGATATATCATGACTACATGTGTTGGTGTTAATCGTGGGTGACCTGAATGCATATATCAGGATAGGCTGCCTGGGACCACATGGGTGAGGAAACAGAAATAAAGAAGGAGAGACCATTCTAGCCTTCTGTCTGGCAAATGGCTTGCTGGTAGCCAACACATTTCAATAAGAGAGACAGTCACAAGATCACATGCAAAAGTGGCCAACATGCAATTCAGGTAGAATTCCTCGTAGTAAGGATGGGGTGATGGGAATCAGTGATTGCAAAGTCACCCTCAGTGAAATGGTCAGCCTACAGCATAAACAACTGGTTTATGAACTATCCATAGTTCTTCAGGGACTTTATCACCAGATCTAATTCCTTTACATTTGTTCTTTACCTCCACTGCATATTAATATGTAATGTTGAAGAGCCCATACCTAGCTGCTCTGTTTTTTTTTTCTGTTTCATCTTCCCTTTAATTTGATTCTAAATGTAATGATTATCCAATGGTATGAGCCACAGTTAAATTCAGGTCTTGTTTTTGTTGACTGTATAGAGCTCTTCCAGCTCTGACTGAAAAATATATAATCAGTATGATTTTGATATTGACATCTGGTTATATTTATGTATAAAGCCATCTGTTAGTCTGTGGGTAAAAATAGTTTGCTATGACTAGTGAACTGTCTCAGTAGATTTCTAATCTATGGGTATATGCCCTGCTTTATCTTGTACATCAAGGCCTATCTTACATATTTTCAAAACTGTTCTTTGACTACCAGCTTTTGCATTCCCATCTACTATGACAAGTCTAATATATTTTTTATACTATATTCAGAAGGTGGCTTCATATCCTCAAAAACATGGGCATTTCCTCCTTTTCATCATCTGTAGCTGAAGCATAGGTTCATCATTGTAATCTTGAAAGGTTTGCCTTGGGGTATGGCTGTTATCAATCTGTCATTGTTTGGTTGTAACTGAGCACCGATTTCAATACCCTTTTATTAACTCTAAGGACTCCTCCATTCCTTCTGTAACATTTTTGCCCACAGAAGAAAATCAGATGATTTTCTAATGTAAAACAACCCACTCCAGTACATTTTTGTTCATTTCTTCCAGAGATATTGATGTTTATTCTTGTCATCTCATCTCTGACTGTATAAAATCTGTTTTGAAACATAGTTCATATTTTCCAGGTTCCAGTGCAGTGTGATTCTTTGGAACATTGACATTGTCTTTTCATTTGTTAGCATCTCATCAGTTGGAGATCTTCTTGGATTTAATCCCTGTCATACACTCTTTCCCTATTCATACTAGCCCTCTTTTCTTCCCCAATAGTATACTGGGAACTTTCAGACATGGTGGTCTCATCCTCCTGTGTCATTTCAATATATCTCTGGTTGCGTGTGTCCTTTGCACCTCAAGAGAGCACCAGCCATTTTAATTATACCATTTCATTGGTTCACTAGAATGCTGTTAACCCTCCATTACTGACTCTTGTTTCCCCACTATTAATGCATGCAAGCATACAAGTGGCTTAACAAATAAATTTTAGTGCTGAGTCAGACTGCATCCTATTTTAAGAGCTGTATTCTGTCATTTTACCGTTAGCAGTTTATCAGGTGAGTGCATTTTAGAAATGAAATAAATAGTTGCATGTTGGCTGCCATTAAATAACTGAGCAATAGTTTGTATCAAAAATAAAACTGTTTTGTTAACTTTAAAAGTTATTATAATTCTTCTCTACCTGAAGGATTAAAATGGGACTATGAAATTGTTTTATTTTTAAAACAATGCACTATAATCTGCATTTGTACCGGTGTGGTAGCTGTTCCTTCCACCTGTCTACACAGTTATGCTGGGTTAGTCTGATACCTTTTAAAGAAGTCCATGTCACTCATCCACATCAATAAAAGCTTGATTCATTCACAGTTTTTAAGAATATTTCCTAACTAACTAAAAGCTTATAGTAATGGCAAGGTGCCCATTGCTACTACAAAACTTCACTCTCTCTGACCAAGACAATTCCTCCTTCTATGTAATCAGGAGTAATGGGAACACTAAACAGGGTACATCTGCTAGGACAAACAGGGTACTTCTGCTAGGGCAAACAGGGTACATCTGCTAGGGCAAACTGCCATGCTTCTACAGGTAGAAGACTGATATTTGTGCAACTCATATCCATAGTTTCATATTTGTAGTCTTATATTGCTGTTCTGTTTTGCTAACAGTTAGCACACAGGACTAAACACTCCCAACTTGTTAATGTACTGCTTTCACTGCCAGTGGTGCAGGGTTCGAATCTCTGCACCTTCATTTACCTACTGTATGACCTTGAGTAGGCCGCTTAACCAGCCAGTGCTTTGCATCAATTGGGAATTTGGGATAGGGTCCTTAATGATCTCCAAGACCGCAAGCTTATTAAATGTGAGCTATGAATCTACAGTTCCTTAACTGTTTCATTTTTTATACATTCACTGTCTGTCCATAAAGCTTCATTCACAGTCAGTCTATTGACCCATCCATTCACTCAGGGCTGACTCTGGATATTACTCATGCCGCTTCCCATCCTTATATACAACAATGTCTTCAGATTTTTGTTAGTAGTGTCTGCAGTCATCCCCTGCATGTGGACCTTACTCCTGAGGACCATTTGGTAACAGGGTAATTCTATGAGTAAGGTAAGGTAAGGTAGACAACAGAGCAAGAATTCAGACTAACCATGGGATTGTCCCAGGCACCGGACAATAACATAAAATGTGAGAAGATTTTCCAAGCTTCACTCCATAGCATGAGGCCACATCTAAATCAGTGAAAAGAATTAAAGAGTTCACTTCTTAATGTCACATGCATTAAGACAGACATCTAGAATCTCTTCAGTATAAAAAATGAAGTCATTAAACCAGATTGTGCATCTACCAGTCATCTGTCTTTCTTCTTATTGATTTGTTTTCATTAAAATGACAATACCCTGCCCCACAATGCAACTAGCTCCAAAAAGAAGCTTTTTATGTTGTGATACATTTCTGAGCTCACATCGTATACACATATGATATGTCTGGTCTATGTGTGCGTATATGAGTGTGTGTGTGTGTGTGTGTATGTGTGTGTGTGTGTGTCTGTATAATATATATATATATATATATATATATATATATATATATTTTTTTTTTTTTTTTTTTTTAAGTGAGCTGCACTGGACAAGTTTATTTCAACCATATGCTGCTACAGGGAAAATAAACACCAAGAATACCTTACGCATGCTAAATAAGAACAATTATATAAACTGTTTATAAGTATTTTGTCATACACACAACAAAATATTTCTTTTCGCAGATATCATTCTTCCTCAATGCTTGCCAGCCATCATTCCTTACAGTCAATGATCTCATTTGTTCCCCCTTCACACCAGCTCAGTCATCAGGGATTCGTTTCTTCTGTATTTCCCTAACCCTATGGCATATGCCCAGTAACATGTCAGGATTCTGCATACATTGGGCATCAGCAAGGGTAGGTTACTTGCCTCCACAAATTAGATAAACCATCAAGACAGCCCTGACCACCCCCCTTTAACTCAGCCATCTTGTGGAGTCTCTGCTCTCCTCTCAGAAGTGAACCATGGGAATGTGTACCTCTAAGCGTGCAGTCCCCCATTCTCCCCAAAAGCAAGGTGAGCCACCAAAGCAGCATCATTCCTGTCCTCCCACATGCCAATTCCAGGGAGTATCTGAGCCAGTAGTCAAACTCTGGTCACCTGGATCACACCTGGGACTATATTATTACTAAATCATGGTGTTACCTATCCAAGAACAGGTGTAACCACTCTCAACAGAGTCAGAAGTAATGTAGAGCAAACAACAAATATCGTTTTCACAACAAGATATAAGGAAGAATCACTGCATATCCAAAAGCAATCCACAGAAGTATTATGGTGACAGATAAGTGACAACAGCAACTAGCAGATTAGCTCATTGTTAAAAAAGTGCTAAGAAGTTATACATGGCTCGTGAATAAATGTGATTTCAGACCATTTTTGAAAAGTCTAAAGCTGGTTATGGTTCAGGTTCATGTACTTGTGCAGAGCTTTTTCCAGAAAATTGGAAGGCCAGAATATGACTTTCAAGTGAACGGTGAGTGGTAATAAGCATACAGAATGCTAAAGTCAATGAGCATGAAGCAGTTATTCTGGATGAGGAGCTAGTACATTAAAGTACAGCTCTGCAAAGTGGTACTGTGGACAACTAGAAGACCTCCTGCAATGGTCAGAGTCAAACATTGATACTCACTTTTAAGTGAGTTAAATGTAAAGAGGCAGAGCCTATTCACTTGCCTGCTGTAGCCCTTGAGAGTTACTGAATGAGACAGATGATATAACACTGAGATAACTGTCCCCCATCAACTGTCTCATTTGTTCTCTTTTTTACCAAGACAAAATGTGGCTTCCTCAGCTAGAAGTAATTATATGACAGATATCCAAGATTCATCTTAATTTGATTAGAGTTTTCTCAGTGTCTGTGAAGGAAAATAGTTGTAGATTGAAATCCATTCCTATGTAAATTCAAATGATGTGTGATGATTTTAAGAAAACCTTCCACTGGTAGAAGAAAAACACCAATTGTCTCACACTTTATTTAGATCCTTTGTTGTATCAGAAAACATGGGCGGCCACTGTGGTGCAGTGGTTAGCATTGCCACCTCACAGCTAAGAGGTTCTCTGGTTCGATCCTCAGCTGGGGTGCCTTCTGTGCGGAGTCTGCATGTCCTCCCTGTGGTCACGTGGGTTTCCTCCGGGTGCTCCGGTTTCCTCCCACATCCCAAAGACATGCTGCAGGTGGATTGGATACTCTAAATTGGCCCTAGGTGTGAGTGTGTATGCACTTTCTGTGGAAGGTTGGGCGCTGGGCTGGCAACTCGACACCATAAAACTCCACTGCCAATCATGAGCAGACAAGGTGATCAGCTGTGGCAACCCCTAACCGGGAAAAAGCCAGAAGAAGAAGTTGTATCAGAAAACATGGTTTGTGCATTAAGCCATGGTAAGCAAATTAATTATTAAGTCTTAAATGGTCCTAGCCACTGGACTGCCTGATATCTGTAACAACATGTGCTAAATATTATTTATTCATTTATTTGCATTTGTTTACCAGGATGATCCACCGGGCCAAAAAGTGCCCATTTTCAGTGGAGGCCTGGGGAGAAAAGCTCCACATACAAAATAAATTTAAATACAATCTCATTTTCTACATACATAAAAAGATAACTTAAAAAAACAGACATACAATCTTATCATAAATTTCTAGCTAGAATAACAAAGGCAGTATACATTATATACATATATCATCTGCTTTGGATACTGTAGAGTGAAGACAGCAAGACATAGTTGCATAACTGTTAAGAAGAGGGGAGAAAAAGGTTAGTGAGATCAGGTGGGGGAAGATGCTCTGTAGTCATAGCCACATGTACATTGCCATAGGGCTAAGAGATGCTGCGTTTGAGATTTTTTAAGGATATGTGATTGGAAATAGTTCTGACAGAGCTGGGTAGTGAATTCCAAGTTTTAGCAATTGTAGTAGCAGATAACATGAACATCTTCATACAATTGAGACGATGCCAAAGAGAAAGCAGTGATAAAAATGCTGTATAGCAGGTGTCTGAGTACTGAAACTTGAGGGACACCTATGGTTAAGGAGTCAGTGTGGAAGCACACCTGGCCAGTATGGTCAAGAAGAGTGGACATGTGAGTAACTTCTAAACCTGAACACTAAAGAATTATCTAGGACGTGTGCACAGAGCTCTTTCGGAAGCATCAGGTGCTGCAGATAATCAAAGATTTTACTTAAGCCAATGTAGATCACACCAGTTGCTTGCCAGTTATCAAAGTACATAAGGATAAAGCTGATTAATTTAAAACTACAAAGGTTAATCACTCAAGTCATTAGAATAATAGCACATTAGATGCCGATAAAGAACAACAATTGCAAGATTAGCTGAAGACCTCATGAAGAGACCATCAGAACCTCCTGGGCTATAACCTATCAGGTCTTTAACACATAGTTCACTTATTTTAGACTAAAACCTGGGACAAGCAAATTTATCAGAATTAGTAGATGAGTTGTCAGTACCTAGGTAGAACTTACAGGCTGAAGCCTTACAAGTCTGTATAATAATCATTCAGTGCTTTGGCCAACAACAGAAGAGGCAATATTCTGAATATTCTGGAGCATGGTAATCACATGTCAACTATTAAATCTTCTTGCAAATGTATTTGACATTTGACAGCAGTCTCAGATTACCAAGAAGTCATCATTGCCTGTTGTGTATGAAACTGAATGTGGCAGTTATTCATTACTTGTTGTATAGGAAACTGATTTCACTGTATTATTGTTGCATACTTGTTTCTAAAGTTGCAAAGTTCAACCCAAAACAATGATTATTTAAGATTTTGGTGGCAAGTGCATGTCCATTTTGGGATGTAGTCAATGATTCTAGCTTATGAGTAACTATTTTGTGCACTTTTAAGCACTATTTTCCCCTCTAGTGGTAACATAATAATTAATTGAAAAATTGGAATCAGAATGTCGTGTTGCAATTATCCGGGGCAGTGATAAAGGTCCAATCCATAATGGCATGCTCCTGGGGCAGTTATATATCATGTCTGTCTTTGAAGGAAGAATAACAGATTATTAGACTGGGAACTCAGGGCTTCCTGGCAAACATGCAGATTGTGATTGTTTAATGGTCACTAAATGGGCAATAGGAACAGTGAGCTAGCAAATCTACCAAAGTGGTGGTGGCCCTCCAATTCACGAAACATTAGTTATTAATAAGAAAGGTACCTCAACTGGGAAGATATGCAACCTGAATAAATGACAGAGTGTTAAAAAAGGGATTCAGATACTTAATGCATTGGTTGTCCAAGATTGTATTAAGTGCACAGTGTGATACAGTTTGGTCAGTCTGCACAAGGACACATATTCTCAAGCAAAATAGCTACAGGCTTTTTTGTTCTGAATATAACCAAATTTCATTTTGTTCTACCCTGGTTAATAAGTGAAAACAAATAAAGAAGAAAATATAATCAAGGACACTGACAATTCTTTGAAGAGAATTAGTTTGAGTGCCCCATAATAAAAAATGGTTACTCTAAAAACACTTTCATCAAACCATAACTTAACCTATTTCACCACTGCATCATCTATATATCAGCTGAATGTCTGAATAATGTGTTTAGTTTTGTTAACAACTCTGTAGAAGTTTTAGTACCTTAGATGTAGAAGAAATATTACAGGGACAGAACTACCAAGACATTAAAACATTATCTCAGCAAAAATTGCATTTTTACTAACAAAGGTAATTGTTTTCCTTTGTTTTTTTAAGTATGAGTTTGGTGGTTAAGTAGCCGGCTATAACCATAAAGTTCCACACATAAAACAGCAGACAGTTCTAGATGCATTGCTTTATTAGCTAACATATTTCATATTCAGCAGTAAAAACACATTTTTGTTGGGATAACGCAAAATAATGTTTATTTGTAGTGAATGTAATAAAGCAACACAGAAAATGATCTATAATTTAATTCTGATAGCTCATGTACTCAGAAAAATAATCGTATTATCATTTTTTATTGTTGTGGTGGTGGCACTTAAACTTAATTTAGATCTAAAGATCATTCTGTATGTTAAATATTGCACACAAAGTCTACCCTATTTAAAATGATTTAACAACCTTAATAATTAATCCATATGTCGAGATATCACCAGCAGTGGCTAAACCCACATTCCTGGTTTAATAACTGTAAAACGTCTATGTGCAGCTTTGCAGATATAGCAGATTTTATTTATGTATGGTAGCTTTATAACATTGCTATAACTGCTGGTTTCCATCTTTTTTAGAAGGGAGACTAGCTATTAAATTAATGCATTATTTGACTCTCTGGAAGAGTGTTCAGCAACTGTGATGTTGGTATCAGATTAGCAATCTGATTGATGGTTGCAGATGTAGACAGCAAAAAGGAAGAGGTCAGAACTGCCTTGAGCTGGAAAATAATCAGATTTGCTCTACAAAATCATGTTTAGTATGTATATCACTGAGGTCAAACCTTCAGTAGTCAGGATTCTACATGTAAAGATCTAGTATTCAAAGAAATATGCAACAGTTATTCATTGGAAGTACAGGTTTGCAGATACTATCACTAGAATATTATTTTTGTATAGTTGGTAAACTCTCAAGCCCACCACCCCCACCCCAGGGACTGCCATATGGAAAACTGTTACCCCATGTATAGTAATGCCCACGCATAACAACAGGGAACAAAAAATGTTGTGATCCTGTACTAAAAGAACTGTTATAGGTTCATAGGTTCATAGGTTTATACTAGGCTATCTGCCCTAAGGCATTTATAAGCCTAGCCCAAATTATTGTGGCTTACGCCACCCCTTATATGAAAAAATACTGTGCCCATTAGTTTGTTGTGCCTCTGTCCAGCAGTGACCCAGAGATGATTCCCGGGGTAAACCTACGATCTCCCATCCACAGGTCTAGATTTCTCTTGAACAGAGTCAGCGAGGTGCTCTGCCTCACATGGACCGGGATTTTATTCCACAGCATAGGGAGTCTCTGAGTGATAAATCTATCCCTCCAGCACGTCCTATTTATATCCGTGCTAAGGTTTAAGTCGCTTGCTCTAGTGGTTTTGGTGGATTTGGATTTTTGAGGTGGAGCATGTCCATTAATTCCGGGTTGGACATGGCCTTGTATGTCAGGCACATGTCACCTCTGAGCAGACGGTATGCGACTGAATAGAGCTGGAGTTTCTTCAATCTGGCAGCATATGACAGATTTTGGAGTCCCTTTATCCTTTTGGTGAGGAACTTTTGGGGTCTCTCCAATTGCTGCAGATGTTGGGTGAGATACATCCCGAATGGGGCATTGTACTCGATCATTGGTCTGATAAGTGAAGAGTACAGGGGAACAATGACCTCACTAGATCTGGATGTGAATCCCTTCATGATCAGGTGGGCAATGTAGAAGGTCTTTCTAACCACTTTAGCAATGTGAGTGTCAAAAGAAAGGCCACTGTCAACCTGGGTCCCCAGGTCCCTGATAACCTCTTCTGTGCTTAGTGGATTGCCACCTATATGGTAGCTTGGGGTTACCTTGTTTTTCCCGAAGGGTATGACTATACATTTTTGGCGTTTAACTTCAGGCCATGGCTCTGGCACCAGCTATCTGTTTCCGTGAGTCCTTCTGAAGGATATCAGTGTCCGATGCACTTTCCACTATGGCCCAGTTTGCAGTCATCTGCAAACTTTGTCAGCCAAAGTCCTCCCATGTTGGCCTGTACTTCTGAGAAGTAGATGCCAAACAATAGGGGCCAAGGACCGAGCCCTGTGGGACACCACTTGTGACCGGCTTGGAGTCTGACACAGCGCCAGCAACTCTAACCCTGTGGGTTCTGTCCTTAAGCCAGTTTGCAACCCATCTTGTGACATATGGGTTTACATTTAAGCTGGTAAGTTTTTCTACAATACCCGAGTGGGGTATTGTGTCGAAGCCTTTGCAAGGTCAAGGTAGGCTGTATGGACTGCCTTTCCTCATCAATGGCCTTGGTGACTATTTCAAGAAGTCGACCAAGTTCAAAAGGCATGATCTTCCCTTGACAAAGCCAAACTGGGTCGGGTCCAATGTCTGCAAGTCCCCTATATCTTTGTTTATGAGCTCCATTATGATCCTCTCCATAGCTTTGCAGACTAGACTTGTTAAGCTTATGGGGCGGTAATTACCAGGGTCCGTGAGGCGCCACCTTTGTGGAGTGGGACCACAGTTGCCGTCGCCACTCCTTGGGCACGTATCCTGTGGTAAGGCTGAGATTAAACAGCTGCCTTATGTGCGGGTTTAATTCCTCATTTAGCTCGTGTAGCACACAGCCGGGGACACCATCCGGTCCCATTGATGCTGTGTTTTTAGCTTTAGAGAGAGCAGCTTTCACCTGCGCATTTGAGATGTCCGGGAGGCTACACTCGGCTGGGATAGTTATCTCTCCTTTAGGGGAGAGGGGTGAAGTTTGCACTGAACCTGTCTGCCAGTATGTTGGCAATGTCTGTGGGTTCAGTGATTTTTGTATCATTTTGGACTAATTCTGAGCATATCTGTGAGTTTCCACCCAGGTTCCTAACATAGCTGAAAAAGGCCTTATGATTGTCCTTTGAATCCATGGCAATTTTTCTCTCAAAATTGGCCTTAGTTGATTTTATGAGTGCTCGTATTTTTTACTAATAATGATCAGGGTGACTTCCCTTTTATGGATTTTGTTCTATCATGTAATAGCTTTCTCCTCTTATTGTAAAGTTTGTTAATGGCTGGGGTCCACCAGACTGGACGTTTGCCCTTTGTGGAAAGAGTCTTGGTTTTATTTGGGATTGCCTGATCCATGCAGTCCTGGAGGTGTTCATAGAAGGCATTTGTAAGGGCTTCCGCAGCTTGGGTTGTGGTTTCCTCTGACTCAGGGGCCTTGAAGGATACCACACCAGTCTTGAGTAGTGTGAAGTTTGCTTTAGAGAAGTTCTTCACTATGGTCTTTTTGTTTGGGGTGGGGCGGGATGTGGATTTCCAGTGAGATTAGTTTATGATCAGATCTCACCAATGAGGGATATACTTCCGTGTGGAGCATTTTGTCCCCATGTTTGTGACAATGAGATCTAGTATATTTTCTCCTCTCGTGGGAACAGTGACTAGCTGTTCCATGGCATTTGAATTTATGAACTCCAGGAACCGTTGGGCTAGAAAGTTAGGGCTTGAGTAATGTTCCCAGTCTATATTCGGTAGTTGAAGTCACCCAATATGATGGTGTTTGGAGATACATTTATACCCTCCAGTGTCTTCAGGAAGGCTGTGTGGGGTTCCTGAGTTTGAGAGGGTGGCCTGTAGCATGCTACAATTTGTAGAGCAGTTTTGCCTATTGTTAGTTGCACCTGGATGGTTTCGAAGCTTCATGCGTTGCCACCAACCTGGAGGTGTGAGTATCCTTTATGAATATGGATACACCCTCCTTTTGTGGAGTGGTCCGGGTTTTGGGGCGGAACGCATGATATGAGGTAAAACCTAATAGTGCCGGGTGCTCTCAGGAGCCTTGAACCAGGTTTCAGTTACAGCACAGACATCGATGTTCTCCATACTGAGAAGGGCCTCGAGTGCGTGCATTTTGAGATTTAGACTTCTGGCATTGAGCAGCATTACCCTCAATTTCTTCCCATTTTTGTTTTCTAGGGTGGTAGGTTTAGAATTTGAGCCTTGCCTAAAAAAGGCACTATGGGGTGGCAAGAGCCTTAGCCAATATCCGGAATCCCAGGGGTGACAGGTGCAAGCCGTCCCTTGCGAAGCAGCGTGGCTTGTCAAGCATGTCATCCCAGGCAGACAGACACTGGATCCCCTTTGAATGACACCAGACATTAAGCCAATTGTTAAAGCTGATCATCTTGTCTCTATATTGTGGCATCATTCTTGGTGAAGGAAGGATACTGCTCAGGGTTAGGGTCATACCTGCCTGGGCTACATAATCAGAGAGCTCCTCTATGTCTCTTTTCATGCAGTCCAGGGAGGTGCGTCTCAGGTCGCTCACACCAGCATGGACAATGACTGTGTCATATTTGTACTTGCTGTGGAGTGACCGAAGTGCTTGTGTTATGTGGCGGATTCTAGCGCCCGATAGGCAGCTTACTGTGACCCTCTCCTTGTTCAGCCTGGTGAGTGGGACGCCAGTGTGTCTGACTATGGAGTCACCTATGACAAGTATGTTTGGTGTTGTATTTGGCCTTAAGGGCTGTGACTGCTTTGCACACTGCTTTTGTGGTTTATGTGTTGCTTGTGGGGTGTCTTGAGGTAGCAGTTGTTTGGGTGTCTGCTTTGGAGGCCTCTGCTGTTTAGGTAAATTTTACTCAGAGCCTCCGAGTATGTCTTTGTGTGTTTATGTGTTTGATTCAGTGGAGTGGTAGCATTATGTGAGGCTGGTTTTGTGGTGTGTGTAGTTGCCTTCTCCTCCTGTCTGGTCTTGCCAGTCCTGAGTTGAGAGAGCTCAGCCTCCAGTTTGGCTAAATAGCTGCATCTCTCGCAAGTATTTGTGTTATGTGGGAGGAGGAGAGGGTTGTCTGTGTACATGAGGCAGTTATAACATTGCCTCAAGATTCCCAGATTCACCAGCTGGACCGGAGAGGAGATTGACAACTGACCTTTGGACATGCTAGAATAATATTGGGAAATCCTTAATTGAAAACAAGGGCCAGTGGGGAGTGAGGGTGTAGTGCTTTTAATTTTAGTGCTGACTTATATAATTGCTTTAGTGAGCAAGTGCCAGGTAACTTGAGTGCAATGTGATACAAGTAACTAAATGCAAAACGACAAACAGTAACTTTCTTTCAAGTGAAACAAGGAAATAAGTACAGTAAGCAATGCAGATATCACTAGTGATCCACAGAAGCTGAGAAGTTGCGTATTAGGTGAATTAGCTTCCAGGAAATAACAAGCAAACAAACAACAAGTATATAAACAAAGCTAGATTCAGTAGGCCTGGATCTAGTCTATGCTAGAGCAAACAAGGTGAACCAATTTCAGTAAGATACAGTTCAAATATTCAGGCACTATAAACCTTTAACCAGAAAATTCCCAGCTCAGAAGGGCAGAGTCCAGCCTCTTCTCCCACAAGAGTGCAGTCCACGAACCTTCTTAATGTAAAATAACTGGCCTGAAGCCCAAGTGCCTAAACCAGAACTAATACACTTGGACACTGGGCTCTCAATCAGCAGTTCCCAACTTAGAAGGATGAAAGCTACCTGTCCTGCCACCACAGTGCTTGCCACAAACCTTCCTAATGTAAAACAACTGGTCTGAAGCCCAAGTGCTTAATCCAAAAGACTTGAATGATAGCTACACTTTAATCAAGTTACAACCAAGCAGTAATAAATACCATTGAATACTTTAGAGAATGTCTGGATTAGTGCTCAAGTTACACAAACAAAGCTAGATCCAGCAGGCCCGAATCCAGTCTATGCCACAGCAAACAAGGCGCACCAACTTCAGTAAGAAACAGTTCAGATATGCATGCACTATAAGCCTTTAACCAGAAATTCCCAGCTCAGAAGGGCAGAGTCCAGCCTCTCCTCCCACAAGAGTGCAGACCACGAACCCTCTTAATGTAAAATAACTGGCTTGAAAGCCCAAGTGCTTAAAACCAGAATTAATACACTTTTAGAATAACAGACACTGAGCCCTCAATCAGCAGTTCTCAACCTAGAAGGATGTAAGCTACCTGTTCTGCCACAACAGTGCAGACCACAAACCTCTCAGTGCAAAACAACTAACTGGTCCGAAGCCCAAGTGTTTAAACCAAAAGGCTTAGAATGAGTTACACCAAGCAGTAATAAATACAATTGAGTATTTTAAGATGATGCAAAAGTAAAAAGAAGTAGGTAAAACACAAGTACAGTAAAAGCAGATGAAATTTTTTTTTTTTTTTTTTTTTTTTCTGAACAAGTGCTGAGATCAAAGAAACAGATTTGAGTGCTGAAACTAGAAAACTGGCTAGTTACAAGAAAAAAAAAACAAGCTAGAAGGCTTCCCTCAAACACAGAAGGGCTTGGGGCTCAGAAGCCTACAAATAGTCTGTACCACTTAACAAGAAAGGCAGGAAATAAGCTTAATTTTTTTTTTTTTCTATTTCCCAGATGCTCTCTTTGTACACAGTAGGAGTGCCTGAAATCAGAATATGATCTCACTGCACTCAGTTGAGTGAGCAAATGAGATGGGCCCAGAGGCAGGCTGAGGCGGGCAGTTTCAATGCCACTAAGATTAACACCAAAACAAAAACAGGGCGGTGGGTGGGAATAACTGAAGAGCAGAATAACCAGTTAAAAATTCCTTCAACACTCCTTCATACACAGTTTAAATCAATTTAAATACTGTATTTTTAAAAGAAAAGTGCATAAAAAGGTACTTAAATTCTCTTATACGTCCAGTTGAATATAACCAAGTTCTTAGCTTGCCAAGCTGAAGTTTTAAAGCAGGAATTATTTCACATGCACCAGTTTAAATATGCAAGGACAGGAAATCACTGAATGTGGCTACCCCACACCTGTAATTACTAGCAAATAACAAAATTCAGCCAACACTAGCTTTTAGTTCAAGTTACTGAAGAGCAGAATAACCAGTTAAAAATTCCTTCAACACTCCTTCATACACAGTTTAAATCAATTTAAATACTGTATTTTTAAAGAAAAAGTGCATAAAAAGGTACTTAAATTCTCTTATACGTCCAGTTGAATATAACCAAGTTCTTAGCTTGCCAAGCTGAAGTTTTAAAGCAGGAATTATTTCACATGCACCAGTTTAAATATGCAAGGACAGGAAATCACTGAATGTGGCTACCCCCACACCTGTAATTACTAGCAAATAACAAAATTCAGCCAACACTAGCTTTTAGTTCAAGTTACTGAAGAGCAGAATAACCAGTTAAAAATTCCTTCAACACTCCTTCATACACAGTTTAAATCAATTTAAATACTGTATTTTTAAAAGAAAAAGTGCATAAAAGGTACTTAAATTCTCTTATACGTCCAGTTGAATATAACCAAGTTCTTAGCTTGCCAAGCTGAAGTTTTAAAGCAGGAATTATTTCACATGCACCAGTTTAAATATGCAAGGACAGGAAATCACTGAATGTGGCTACCCCACACCTGTAATTACTAGCAAATAACAAAATTCAGCCAACACTAGCTTTTAGTTCAAGTTACTGAAGAGCAGAATAACCAGTTAAAAATTCCTTCAACACTCCTTCATACACAGTTTAAATCAATTTAAATACTGTATTTTTAAAAGAAAAAGTGCATAAAAAGGTACTTAAATTCTCTTATACGTCCAGTTGAATATAACCAAGTTCTTAGCTTGCCAAGCTGAAGTTTTAAAGCAGGAATTATTTCACATGCACCAGTTTAAATATGCAAGGACAGGAAATCACTGAATGTGGCTACCCCCACACCTGTAATTACTAGCAAATAACAAAATTCAGCCAACACTAGCTTTTAGTTCAAGTTACTGAAGAGCAGAATAACCAGTTAAAAATTCCTTCAACACTCCTTCATACACAGTTTAAATCAATTTAAATACTGTATTTTTTAAAGAAAAGTGCATAAAAAGGTACTTAAATTCTCTTATACGTCCAGTTGAATATAACCAAGTTCTTAGCTTGCCAAGCTGAAGTTTTAAAGCAGGAATTATTTCACATGCACCAGTTTAAATATGCAAGGACAGGAAATCACTGAATGTGGCTACCCCCACACCTGTAATTACTAGCAAATAACAAAATTCAGCCAACACTAGCTTTTAGTTCAAGTTACTGAAGAGCAGAATAACCAGTTAAAAATTCCTTCAACACTCCTTCATACACAGTTTAAATCAATTTAAATACTGTATTTTTTAAAGAAAAAGTGCATAAAAAGGTACTTAAATTCTCTTATACGTCCAGTTGAATATAACCAAGTTCTTAGCTTGCCAAGCTGAAGTTTTAAAGCAGGAATTATTTCACATGCACCAGTTTAAATATGCAAGGACAGGAAATCACTGAATGTGGCTACCCCACACCTGTAATTACTAGCAAATAACAAAATTCAGCCAACACTAGCTTTTAGTTCAAGTTACTGAAGAGCAGAATAACCAGTTAAAAATTCCTTCAACACTCCTTCATACACAGTTTAAATCAATTTAAATACTGTATTTTTAAAAGAAAAGTGCATAAAAAGGTACTTAAATTCTCTTATACGTCCAGTTGAATATAACCAAGTTCTTAGCTTGCCAAGCTGAAGTTTTAAAGCAGGAATTATTTCACATGCACCAGTTTAAATATGCAAGGACAGGAAATCACTGAATGTGGCTACCCCACACCTGTAATTACTAGCAAATAACAAAATTCAGCCAACACTAGCTTTTAGTTCAAGTTACTGAAGAGCAGAATAACCAGTTAAAAATTCCTTCAACACTCCTTCATACACAGTTTAAATCAATTTAAATACTGTATTTTTAAAAGAAAAAGTGCATAAAAGGTACTTAAATTCTCTTATACGTCCAGTTGAATATAACCAAGTTCTTAGCTTGCCAAGCTGAAGTTTTAAAGCAGGAATTATTTCACATGCACCAGTTTAAATATGCAAGGACAGGAAATCACTGAATGTGGCTAGCCCCACACCTGTAATTACTAGCAAATAACAAAATTCAGCCAACACTAGCTTTTAGTTCAAGTTACTGAAGAGCAGAATAACCAGTTAAAAATTCCTTCAACACTCCTTCATACACAGTTTAAATCAATTTAAATACTGTATTATTTAAAAGAAAAAGTGCATAAAAAGGTACTTAAATTCTCTTATACGTCCAGTTGAATATAACCAAGTTCTTAGCTTGCCAAGCTGAAGTTTTAAAGCAGGAATTATTTCACATGCACCAGTTTAAATATGCAAGGACAGGAAATCACTGAATGTGGCTACCCCACACCTGTAATTACTAGCAAATAACAAAATTCAGCCAACACTAGCTTTTAGTTCAAGTTACTGAAGAGCAGAATAACCAGTTAAAAATTCCTTCAACACTCCTTCATACACAGTTTAAATCAATTTAAATACTGTATTTTTAAAAGAAAAGTGCATAAAAGGTACTTAAATTCTCTTATACGTCCAGTTGAATATAACCAAGTTCTTAGCTTGCCAAGCTGAAGTTTTAAAGCAGGAATTATTTCACATGCACCAGTTTAAATATGCAAGGACAGGAAATCACTGAATGTGGCTACCCCCACACCTGTAATTACTAGCAAATAACAAAATTCAGCCAACACTAGCTTTTAGTTCAAGTTACTGAAGAGCAGAATAACCAGTTAAAAATTCCTTCAACACTCCTTCATACACAGTTTAAATCAATTTAAATACTGTATTTTTAAAAGAAAAAGTGCATAAAAGGTACTTAAATTCTCTTATACGTCCAGTTGAATATAACCAAGTTCTTAGCTTGCCAAGCTGAAGTTTTAAAGCAGGAATTATTTCACATGCACCAGTTTAAATATGCAAGGACAGGAAATCACTGAATGTGGCTACCCCCACACCTGTAATTACTAGCAAATAACAAAATTCAGCCAACACTAGCTTTTAGTTCAAGTTACTGAAGAGCAGAATAACCAGTTAAAAATTCCTTCAACACTCCTTCATACACAGTTTAAATCAATTTAAATACTGTATTTTTAAAAGAAAAAGTGCATAAAAGGTACTTAAATTCTCTTATACGTCCAGTTGAATATAACCAAGTTCTTAGCTTGCCAAGCTGAAGTTTTAAAGCAGGAATTATTTCACATGCACCAGTTTAAATATGCAAGGACAGGAAATCACTGAATGTGGCTACCCCCACACCTGTAATTACTAGCAAATAACAAAATTCAGCCAACACTAGCTTTTAGTTCAAGTTACTGAAGAGCAGAATAACCAGTTAAAAATTCCTTCAACACTCCTTCATACACAGTTTAAATCAATTTAAATACTGTATTTTTAAAAGAAAAGTGCATAAAAGGTACTTAAATTCTCTTATACGTCCAGTTGAATATAACCAAGTTCTTAGCTTGCCAAGCTGAAGTTTTAAAGCAGGAATTATTTCACATGCACCAGTTTAAATATGCAAGGACAGGAAATCACTGAATGTGGCTACCCCACACCTGTAATTACTAGCAAATAACAAAATTCAGCCAACACTAGCTTTTAGTTCAAGTTACTGAAGAGCAGAATAACCAGTTAAAAATTCCTTCAACACTCCTTCATACACAGTTTAAATCAATTTAAATACTGTATTTTTAAAAGAAAAAGTGCATAAAAGGTACTTAAATTCTCTTATACGTCCAGTTGAATATAACCAAGTTCTTAGCTTGCCAAGCTGAAGTTTTAAAGCAGGAATTATTTCACATGCACCAGTTTAAATATGCAAGGACAGGAAATCACTGAATGTGGCTACCCCACACCTGTAATTACTAGCAAATAACAAAATTCAGCCAACACTAGCTTTTAGTTCAAGTTACTGAAGAGCAGAATAACCAGTTAAAAATTCCTTCAACACTCCTTCATACACAGTTTAAATCAATTTAAATACTGTATTTTTAAAAGAAAAGTGCATAAAAGGTACTTAAATTCTCTTATACGTCCAGTTGAATATAACCAAGTTCTTAGCTTGCCAAGCTGAAGTTTTAAAGCAGGAATTCTTTCACATGCACCAGTTTAAATATGCAAGGACAGGAAATCACTGAATGTGGCTACCCCCACACCTGTAATTACTAGCAAATAACAAAATTCAGCCAACACTAGCTTTTAGTTCAAGTTACTGAAGAGCAGAATAACCAGTTAAAAATTCCTTCAACACTCCTTCATACACAGTTTAAATCAATTTAAATACTGTATTTTTAAAAGAAAAGTGCATAAAAGGTACTTAAATTCTCTTATACGTCCAGTTGAATATAACCAAGTTCTTAGCTTGCCAAGCTGAAGTTTTAAAGCAGGAATTATTTCACATGCACCAGTTTAAATATGCAAGGACAGGAAATCACTGAATGTGGCTACCCCCACACCTGTAATTACTAGCAAATAACAAAATTCAGCCAACACTAGCTTTTAGTTCAAGTTACTGAAGAGCAGAATAACCAGTTAAAAATTCCTTCAACACTCCTTCATACACAGTTTAAATCAATTTAAATACTGTATTTTTAAAAGAAAAGTGCATAAAAGGTACTTAAATTCTCTTATACGTCCAGTTGAATATAACCAAGTTCTTAGCTTGCCAAGCTGAAGTTTTAAAGCAGGAATTATTTCACATGCACCAGTTTAAATATGCAAGGACAGGAAATCACTGAATGTGGCTACCCCACACCTGTAATTACTAGCAAATAACAAAATTCAGCCAACACTAGCTTTTAGTTCAAGTTACTGAAGAGCAGAATAACCAGTTAAAAATTCCTTCAACACTCCTTCATACACAGTTTAAATCAATTTAAATACTGTATTTTTAAAAAGAAAAGTGCATAAAAAGGTACTTAAATTCTCTTATACGTCCAGTTGAATATAACCAAGTTCTTAGCTTGCCAAGCTGAAGTTTTAAAGCAGGAATTATTTCACATGCACCAGTTTAAATATGCAAGGACAGGAAATCACTGAATGTGGCTACCCCCACACCTGTAATTACTAGCAAATAACAAAATTCAGCCAACACTAGCTTTTAGTTCAAGTTACTGAAGAGCAGAATAACCAGTTAAAATTCCTTCAACACTCCTTCATACACAGTTTAAATCAATTTAAATACTGTATTTTTAAAAGAAAAGTGCATAAAAGGTACTTAAATTCTCTTATACGTCCAGTTGAATATAACCAAGTTCTTAGCTTGCCAAGCTGAAGTTTTAAAGCAGGAATTATTTCACATGCACCAGTTTAAATATGCAAGGACAGGAAATCACTGAATGTGGCTACCCCCACACCTGTAATTACTAGCAAATAACAAAATTCAGCCAACACTAGCTTTTAGTTCAAGTTACTGAAGAGCAGAATAACCAGTTAAAAATTCCTTCAACACTCCTTCATACACAGTTTAAATCAATTTAAATACTGTATTTTTTAAAAGAAAAGTGCAGATAAAAGGTACTTAAAATTCTCTTATACGTCCAGTTGAATATAACCAAGTTCTTAGCTTGCCAAGCTGAAGTTTTAAAGCAGGAATTATTTCACATGCACCAGTTTAAATATGCAAGGACAGGAAATCACTGAATGTGGCTACCCCCACACCTGTAATTACTAGCAAATAACAAAATTCAGCCAACACTAGCTTTTAGTTCAAGTTACTGAAGAGCAGAATAACCAGTTAAAAATTCCTTCAACACTCCTTCATACACAGTTTAAATCAATTTAAATACTGTATTTTTAAAAGAAAAAGTGCATAAAAAGGTACTTAAATTCTCTTATACGTCCAGTTGAATATAACCAAGTTCTTAGCTTGCCAAGCTGAAGTTTTAAAGCAGGAATTATTTCACATGCACCAGTTTAAATATGCAAGGACAGGAAATCACTGAATGTGGCTACCCCCACACCTGTAATTACTAGCAAATAACAAAATTCAGCCAACACTAGCTTTTAGTTCAAGTTACTGAAGAGCAGAATAACCAGTTAAAAATTCCTTCAACACTCCTTCATACACAGTTTAAATCAATTTAAATACTGTATTTTTTAAAAGAAAAAGTGCAAAAAAGGTACTTAAATTCTCTTATACGTCCAGTTGAATATAACCAAGTTCTTAGCTTGCCAAGCTGAAGTTTTAAAGCAGGAATTATTTCACATGCACCAGTTTAAATATGCAAGGACAGGAAATCACTGAATGTGGCTACCCCACACCTGTAATTACTAGCAAATAACAAAATTCAGCCAACACTAGCTTTTAGTTCAAGTTACTGAAGAGCAGAATAACCAGTTAAAAATTCCTTCAACACTCCTTCATACACAGTTTAAATCAATTTAAATACTGTATTTTTAAAAGAAAAAGTGCATAAAAGGTACTTAAATTCTCTTATACGTCCAGTTGAATATAACCAAGTTCTTAGCTTGCCAAGCTGAAGTTTTAAAGCAGGAATTATTTCACATGCACCAGTTTAAATATGCAAGGACAGGAAATCACTGAATGTGGCTACCCCCACACCTGTAATTACTAGCAAATAACAAAATTCAGCCAACACTAGCTTTTAGTTCAAGTTACTGAAGAGCAGAATAACCAGTTAAAAATTCCTTCAACACTCCTTCATACACAGTTTAAATCAATTTAAATACTGTATTTTTAAAAGAAAAAGTGCATAAAAAGGTACTTAAATTCTCTTATACGTCCAGTTGAATATAACCAAGTTCTTAGCTTGCCAAGCTGAAGTTTTAAAGCAGGAATTATTTCACATGCACCAGTTTAAATATGCAAGGACAGGAAATCACTGAATGTGGCTACCCCACACCTGTAATTACTAGCAAATAACAAAATTCAGCCAACACTAGCTTTTAGTTCAAGTTACTGAAGAGCAGAATAACCAGTTAAAAATTCCTTCAACACTCCTTCATACACAGTTTAAATCAATTTAAATACTGTATTTTTAAAAGAAAAAGTGCATAAAAAGGTACTTAAATTCTCTTATACGTCCAGTTGAATATAACCAAGTTCTTAGCTTGCCAAGCTGAAGTTTTAAAGCAGGAATTATTTCACATGCACCAGTTTAAATATGCAAGGACAGGAAATCACTGAATGTGGCTACCCCACACCTGTAATTACTAGCAAATAACAAAATTCAGCCAACACTAGCTTTTAGTTCAAGTTACTGAAGAGCAGAATAACCAGTTAAAAATTCCTTCAACACTCCTTCATACACAGTTTAAATCAATTTAAATACTGTATTTTTTAAAAGAAAAAGTGCATAAAAGGTACTTAAATTCTCTTATACGTCCAGTTGAATATAACCAAGTTCTTAGCTTGCCAAGCTGAAGTTTTAAAGCAGGAATTATTTCACATGCACCAGTTTAAATATGCAAGGACAGGAAATCACTGAATGTGGCTACCCCACACCTGTAATTACTAGCAAATAACAAAATTCAGCCAACACTAGCTTTTAGTTCAAGTTACTGAAGAGCAGAATAACCAGTTAAAAATTCCTTCAACACTCCTTCATACACAGTTTAAATCAATTTAAATACTGTATTTTTAAAAGAAAAAGTGCATAAAAGGTACTTAAATTCTCTTATACGTCCAGTTGAATATAACCAAGTTCTTAGCTTGCCAAGCTGAAGTTTTAAAGCAGGAATTATTTCACATGCACCAGTTTAAATATGCAAGGACAGGAAATCACTGAATGTGGCTACCCCACACCTGTAATTACTAGCAAATAACAAAATTCAGCCAACACTAGCTTTTAGTTCAAGTTACTGAAGAGCAGAATAACCAGTTAAAAATTCCTTCAACACTCCTTCATACACAGTTTAAATCAATTTAAATACTGTATTTTTAAAAGAAAAAGTGCATAAAAGGTACTTAAATTCTCTTATACGTCCAGTTGAATATAACCAAGTTCTTAGCTTGCCAAGCTGAAGTTTTAAAGCAGGAATTATTTCACATGCACCAGTTTAAATATGCAAGGACAGGAAATCACTGAATGTGGCTACCCCCACACCTGTAATTACTAGCAAATAACAAAATTCAGCCAACACTAGCTTTTAGTTCAAGTTACTGAAGAGCAGAATAACCAGTTAAAATTCCTTCAACACTCCTTCATACACAGTTTAAATCAATTTAAATACTGTATTTTTAAAAGAAAAAGTGCATAAAAGGTACTTAAATTCTCTTATACGTCCAGTTGAATATAACCAAGTTCTTAGCTTGCCAAGCTGAAGTTTTAAAGCAGGAATTATTTCACATGCACCAGTTTAAATATGCAAGGACAGGAAATCACTGAATGTGGCTACCCCCACACCTGTAATTACTAGCAAATAACAAAATTCAGCCAACACTAGCTTTTAGTTCAAGTTACTGAAGAGCAGAATAACCAGTTAAAAATTCCTTCAACACTCCTTCATACACAGTTTAAATCAATTTAAATACTGTATTTTTAAAAGAAAAAGTGCATAAAAGGTACTTAAATTCTCTTATACGTCCAGTTGAATATAACCAAGTTCTTAGCTTGCCAAGCTGAAGTTTTAAAGCAGGAATTATTTCACATGCACCAGTTTAAATATGCAAGGACAGGAAATCACTGAATGTGGCTACCCCCACACCTGTAATTACTAGCAAATAACAAAATTCAGCCAACACTAGCTTTTAGTTCAAGTTACTGAAGAGCAGAATAACCAGTTAAAAATTCCTTCAACACTCCTTCATACACAGTTTAAATCAATTTAAATACTGTATTTTTAAAAGAAAAAGTGCATAAAAGGTACTTAAATTCTCTTATACGTCCAGTTGAATATAACCAAGTTCTTAGCTTGCCAAGCTGAAGTTTTAAAGCAGGAATTATTTCACATGCACCAGTTTAAATATGCAAGGACAGGAAATCACTGAATGTGGCTACCCCCACACCTGTAATTACTAGCAAATAACAAAATTCAGCCAACACTAGCTTTTAGTTCAAGTTACTGAAGAGCAGAATAACCAGTTAAAAATTCCTTCAACACTCCTTCATACACAGTTTAAATCAATTTAAATACTGTATTTTTAAAAGAAAAAGTGCATAAAAGGTACTTAAATTCTCTTATACGTCCAGTTGAATATAACCAAGTTCTTAGCTTGCCAAGCTGAAGTTTTAAAGCAGGAATTATTTCACATGCACCAGTTTAAATATGCAAGGACAGGAAATCACTGAATGTGGCTACCCCACACCTGTAATTACTAGCAAATAACAAAATTCAGCCAACACTAGCTTTTAGTTCAAGTTACTGAAGAGCAGAATAACCAGTTAAAAATTCCTTCAACACTCCTTCATACACAGTTTAAATCAATTTAAATACTGTATTTTTAAAAGAAAAAGTGCATAAAAGGTACTTAAATTCTCTTATCGTCCAGTTGAATATAACCAAGTTCTTAGCTTGCCAAGCTGAAGTTTTAAAGCAGGAATTATTTCACATGCACCAGTTTAAATATGCAAGGACAGGAAATCACTGAATGTGGCTACCCCCACACCTGTAATTACTAGCAAATAACAAAATTCAGCCAACACTAGCTTTTAGTTCAAGTTACTGAAGAGCAGAATAACCAGTTAAAAATTCCTTCAACACTCCTTCATACACAGTTTAAATCAATTTAAATACTGTATTTTTAAAAGAAAAAGTGCATAAAAGGTACTTAAATTCTCTTATACGTCCAGTTGAATATAACCAAGTTCTTAGCTTGCCAAGCTGAAGTTTTAAAGCAGGAATTATTTCACATGCACCAGTTTAAATATGCAAGGACAGGAAATCACTGAATGTGGCTACCCCACACCTGTAATTACTAGCAAATAACAAAATTCAGCCAACACTAGCTTTTAGTTCAAGTTACTGAAGAGCAGAATAACCAGTTAAAAATTCCTTCAACACTCCTTCATACACAGTTTAAATCAATTTAAATACTGTATTTTTAAAAGAAAAAGTGCATAAAAGGTACTTAAATTCTCTTATACGTCCAGTTGAATATAACCAAGTTCTTAGCTTGCCAAGCTGAAGTTTTAAAGCAGGAATTATTTCACATGCACCAGTTTAAATATGCAAGGACAGGAAATCACTGAATGTGGCTACCCCCACACCTGTAATTACTAGCAAATAACAAAATTCAGCCAACACTAGCTTTTAGTTCAAGTTACTGAAGAGCAGAATAACCAGTTAAAATTCCTTCAACACTCCTTCATACACAGTTTAAATCAATTTAAATACTGTATTTTTAAAAGAAAAAGTGCATAAAAGGTACTTAAATTCTCTTATACGTCCAGTTGAATATAACCAAGTTCTTAGCTTGCCAAGCTGAAGTTTTAAAGCAGGAATTATTTCACATGCACCAGTTTAAATATGCAAGGACAGGAAATCACTGAATGTGGCTACCCCCACACCTGTAATTACTAGCAAATAACAAAATTCAGCCAACACTAGCTTTTAGTTCAAGTTACTGAAGAGCAGAATAACCAGTTAAAAATTCCTTCAACACTCCTTCATACACAGTTTAAATCAATTTAAATACTGTATTTTTAAAAGAAAAAGTGCATAAAAAGGTACTTAAATTCTCTTATACGTCCAGTTGAATATAACCAAGTTCTTAGCTTGCCAAGCTGAAGTTTTAAAGCAGGAATTATTTCACATGCACCAGTTTAAATATGCAAGGACAGGAAATCACTGAATGTGGCTACCCCACACCTGTAATTACTAGCAAATAACAAAATTCAGCCAACACTAGCTTTTAGTTCAAGTTACTGAAGAGCAGAATAACCAGTTAAAAATTCCTTCAACACTCCTTCATACACAGTTTAAATCAATTTAAATACTGTATTTTTTAAAAGAAAAAGTGCATAAAAAGGTACTTAAATTCTCTTATACGTCCAGTTGAATATAACCAAGTTCTTAGCTTGCCAAGCTGAAGTTTTAAAGCAGGAATTATTTCACATGCACCAGTTTAAATATGCAAGGACAGGAAATCACTGAATGTGGCTACCCCCACACCTGTAATTACTAGCAAATAACAAAATTCAGCCAACACTAGCTTTTAGTTCAAGTTACTGAAGAGCAGAATAACCAGTTAAAAATTCCTTCAACACTCCTTCATACACAGTTTAAATCAATATCCTCATTGTCGATAAAACAGATAGTTTTGCACTTCTACTCAAGTGTTCACTATGACCTTTGTTAATCACATATAGTTAATGAATCATACTACACACCCAAAATGTGCTTCTTATCATAGAATAGTTGAAATCACCCAAAGAGTTAGCATACTTTTTATGTTTAAAGAAAAAGGCCTATATTAATCTTCTGATGTATACAGTTATTGCATTTATCCAACTGTCTTATCACAAAATTAACCATTTTTTGCTCAGTCGTATATTAGCCATATATTGGTAACCCTAGTGACAGTTAGGCAATATGGTATAACTAATGATTATGCTGATGTTCAATTGTATTGATCTGTGGGTTAAATACCCTGGGCTGATTAACTTTAATACTAATATAAAATAGGACAAAATGGTCACACTGTAATCAGGCTTGCTGGTGACTGAATAATTAATTTTAGAAGCTTGGTTCTAATCACATTCTTTACTTTTTATAGTTTCTTATAGTTAAGTACTAAATTAACTGCCCTTGTGAGCCATTTTAAGCCTAGCCAATTATCTCTTGTAAGACTCAAACCCTGCATCTTGTGTTTGTAAGGCAAATACCTTAACCATTAAGCCACCCTCCCAACCTTTTTAATTTCATTTGTTCTAAAGATAGTAGTAATGACGCAGTAACAGTTAATTGTCAGCATGCTGACACGTTTTTACTGCTTTACATCTGCAGCATCTGGTTCTTTTTTATTTTTATGATGTTTTCCATACTAAAACCTTGTTATGTCTGGGCATGTGTCAAATAAAGAACAATGGAAATATGCAAACTTCAGAAATGTATTTAAACAGTTTACGTATGTCGCTATATACACTTCACGAGTTACTGTGTTTCATAATTGCTCTTTTTATTTATTCACTTGTTTATTTATTTATTTACTTGTTTGTTTATTTATTTATTTCACAGTTGGTAGATACTTAAGTGCACTGGTCCAAGAACCCTTTTCAGGACACAAGACAGATAACAATACTGGGACTGAAGTTACATAGTGCAAAGGATATGCACACGCTCAGATGCTATATATAATGCAATACAGACTGTGAATACATGTACAGGCAAGCAAAAGTTGTCACTGCAAAGCACAGATACTATAATGGGGAAGAGAAAAGTAATAGAAGTTGATAAAAAGAGAGGAGGAAAGGATGAGCTGATACAGAAGTTAGAAGGTTAATAGCAGAACAGGAACAATTTAAAGGGGAAAAGCAGAACTGTCACAGAAAGGCAATTTGTTATGGAGTAGCTATATAGCCCAAGTACAAGCAATAAAGGAGATAGAAACATATCTGTTGAGAGGAAGTATAAAGTTTGAAATCTTATCAATGATTTTCTTATAGGTTCATAGATTGGTACTAAGCTAACTGCCTTTGTGAGCCATTTTAAGCCTAGCCAATTATCCCTTGTGAGACTCAAACCCTGCACCTTGTATTTGTAAGGCAAAAATCTTAACCATTAGGCCACCCTCCCACACTGGGCTTTTCGCAAGTATTTCTTAAGGTCTTTGCCAAAGTCTATTATAGTGGATGCGCTTCTGATGTCTTGTAGAATTTTGTTCCGCAATATTGGAGCTAATTTAGAAAATGCCTTTTTAGCTGTAGACGATGTATATGAAGGTATAACTAATAGATTGTTTATTGCATTCCTGAGAGAGTAAGAAGGTGAAGGAATTTGCTTGTAGGTAGGCAGTAGCAGTAGTTAAAGACCTTGTAATTATGGCTGTTAAGAAGAAAACAGGCCGTTATGAACAAGTTGCAATTTAGATTTACTATTACTAAGGTAGTAGTGTTCTCTGCATGGACTAAGGTGTTTAAAGTTCAGACTTTTACTCTCAGTTTTCTGCAGAATGTGCAAGTTTAGACAGATTGCAGCAATGAGAGGAAGTAAAAATTCAGGACTAGGAAGAAGGACCCCCATACCAATGGCTTGTCTAGTGTCTTTTGTGTGTAGCTTTGATAGCCTGTAGGCTACCCTGAGCTCTGAAATAATCTTCTGACCCTGTTGTTCCACATGTGAGGAAGGACAGAGAAGCATCCAAAATGAGGCCAGTGTATTTTTGCGGTGTAACTTATGTGATTTAGTCATTTCCAAGATCTAAAATGGGATAGGCTGTACTAAAGTGAGTCTCTTAGATGTCCCAAATAACATAAGTAATGACATTTTGTTGCTTATAATTCTGTTATCAAGGATCTAATTCCACAGTAGTTTAAAGTAATTCTGAAGGATAATATTACTGCCATTATAAGAGGAGGCAACCCCTGTAATGACAGTATTGTCTGCATGAAGGGTGCAACTGAGGTTGAGGCTGTCCAAGGAAGGTAACTAATATCCCAGTACTGAAAGGAAATGTCTTAGGCTTATTAGAGAATGGAATCACAGCAAAATATCTATTGCTAATATAGTTATTAAATATGTTTAGACCTCATTTGAGAATCTACACTTAAATAGTTTTGTTAATAATAAGCAATGGTCTACACATTCAAAAGCCCTTTTGAGGTTGATGAATAATAATCCATTTAAACATCCTTTCTCTGTGTTGGCATAAATGTCATTTAGTAAGACTGAGAAGGGCCTGAAATCACGTTGCTTGTATGGGAGAAGGGCCTGAAATCACATTGCTTGTATGGGAGAAGGGCCTGAAATCACATTGCTTGTATGAGAGAAGGGCCTGAAATCATGTTGCTTGGATGGAAGAAGGGCCAGAAATCATGTTGCTTATATGGGAGAAGGGCCTGAAATCACCTTGTTTGTATGGGAGAAGGGCCTGAAATCATGTTGCTTGTATGGGAGGAGGGCCTGAAATCATGTTGCTTGTATGGGAGAAGGGCCTGAAATCATGTTACTTGTATGGGAGAAGGGCCTGAAATCACGTTGCTTGTATGGGAGAAGGGCCTGAAATCCTGTTGCTTGTATGGGAGAAGGGCCTGAAATCACTTTGCTTATATGGGAGAATGGCCTGAAATCACGTTGTTTGTATGGGAGAAGGGCCTGAAATCACATTGCTTGTATGGGAGAAGGGCCTAAAATCATGTTGCTTATATGGAAGAAGGGCCTGAAATCATGTTGCTTGTATGAGAGAAGGGCCTGAAATCATGTTGATTGTATGGGAGAAGGGCCTGAAATTACATTGCTTGTATGAGAGAAGGGCCTGAAATCACATTGCTTCTATGAAAGAAAGGCCTAAAATCATGTTGCTTGTATGGGAGAAGGGCCTGAAATCATGTTGCTTGTATGGAATAAGGGCCTGAAATCATGTTGCTTGTATGGGATAAGGATCTGAAATCATGTTGCTTGTATGGCAGAAGGGTCTAAAATCACATTACTTCTATGGGAGAATATCATACTGAGTAAGAAAATCTAATCTCCACAGGAATGATTTTCTTTATGATTTTGATGAGAGGCTCTAAGTTTGTAATAGGCCTGTAGTCATCTGGATTAGTACTGAGTGGCTGATTTCGGTAGAAGGATAATCTTAGCCAATTTAAGTAGATTTAAAATAGACTATGTGGTCCGTGTTAGATGAAAGATGCTCAGGCCAATAAAAAAATCCCAGTCTGATCAACACCTGTATAGCATTGATTATTGCAATTATTCTGTAAGTGACATAGTTTTTTTCATATTTTCTCAAATTAGTGAGCACTTGCTGAGGAAAGAAAGCCAATGGGGTGTTGCCATATGCTGGCACTGGGCCAGTTGTTATGTGTAAGCTGTTAGTATGCAAAGCAAGCCATGGCCTTCATTTCTTTATGTAAATGGAATTTAAGAAAATCTGTTGTAAAATATTTTAAGTATGAGCATACATGGAAATGTAGTATGCGGCTGTGGTATTTAAAAAAGAAAAGAAAAAAAGTTTCTTGGAAGCTGACTTACAGCAGTGACAGGCAAAGAAACAATTTTTTTTTTATTTTTGATAGTGGAATGACTTTTGCTTTGCATTATAAAATGTAACGACCACAGAGTTTTAGAAGATGACAGACAGCGAATCTTAGTTTAGCTTTGCAGTGGAAATTATTACAAGAATAATTTCTTACAAGCATGCATTGAGAGCCCATCAAGTATCAGAATGTCCCTTAATTTGCATAAGTCATGGTGTAATTAAGCAATAACCCACGCCTGGGTGTGGGTAATGCTGGAATTACCCACGGTTGGTGTGGTTTGGTCACGAGGGCGAAAAAAAAAAAAAAAGACTTATACTAATGGACATAGTCTGGGTGACTGGACCTTTTTCCATTAGTATAAGTCTCATTTACAATGAGCACGCTGACCAATCAGCATGCACGTTTTGGAATATTAATGGGGGGGTCATTGTATAATTAAACATTATGCAATATTAAGCCAAGAACAGACATAAGATTAAATTAAACTACTCTTTATGCAAGAGAATGTTTTAATCACTCATAGGAGGGAGAGCACTTCAATGGCACTTAGCAAAAAAAAAATGAGAACAAATGGCAGCCATTACTTTTCTTATCTATGCAGCATATTTAAAACAGCTAAAAAATACATCACCGGTGCTTTATTACCTTCATTTTCTTCACAAAATATAAAAATGTGTAACCAAACAATACAACTGAAACTATACAAAAGCTTGCTCTGCCTTCTGTCTGCGTGTCAGAATTGTCCCAACTAATTCAGCTACACATCTTAGAACCTGCACCCACAAAATGATGATTCAATAAAGGTGTTTAAAAAAAAAAGAACCTGCACCCACATTTACAGGAAACCAAAATTCTGAGAATAGAAAAGAATAGATCAGTGACCAAAAAAAGGAAAATAATTCCAGCACCCATAAACTTCTGAAAACATATATTCTGTCATAATTTGATTTCGTTTAGTGAGTCTTGAAAAGTTGAAACAGGAAGGTAGAAAGTTTCCTATGGTCAGCATTACCCTGAATCAAGACCATTTAGGTCATACAGTGATGACATTCTGGTGTCAGAAAAGAAAAAGGTGGCTTGTGGGTTTGTTTTCCACCTTCACCCTGTTCTCCCTCTTTCTATGACTTGGTGTAGGTATACTTAGAAACTGGAAAAAATAAAAAATAAATAAATAAATAAAGTTTTGTTTTGATGTCTTGTGGAACCTCGGGGTTGTCACTGTCACTTCCACATTTTAGTTTGAATTATTTGTGTGAACTAAATGACACAGAATTAATCAGACTACATCCATAAGTTTCATTTCAGTTACTGAAGCCTTACCCATTCGACTCAAAATCTACCTCATCCCATCTTTTACCACAAACCAGAACTGTGACATGTGTATATACTGATCATCTGAAAGTGTTGCTCATGAACTGAAGCCTGGAGATGTGTGTTCAAGGAAAAACTCATAGTGACTGCTGTCAGAACTTGTGATATAGTCATAGTCACGTCTCATATTGAAAATTAAAATTCTATGCAGATTACATACAAATTCATTAAATATAGAACTTTAAAATGTCATATTCAGTGCAGTAGAGGAATAAAGCCCTGACTGTGGCCTAAGGTATCCAAGTTGGGTGCCTGCCGAAGTTGGCAAGGGATTGGGAAGGAATGACAGCACATTGCCTGTCCACTTTTCTCAGGGCAGGGCAGACATGCTGGTGGACAGGTGACTCATTCAGCTACAGTGGATATCAGAACAGAAAGTGGATAAACAGCAGGTTGAGTGCATAGGCAGGACTGGAAGTGTGTCTGCTCTTGGGCCAAAGGTAGAGCTGCTTCCAGTAGCTGTGCCTCATTGCCTCCATACAGTGGCACCGACACAAAAGAGCTAAACCACGCCACCATGAACAATAGTGGCATTACTCAAGCAAGCTCCTCCCCATGTAACACACATACTAGTAAGGGGGGGTGGCATGGATCCATAGGCCAGGAGCACATAAGTGATGCAATTAACATGGGGTATTTGAGAGAATATGTACTTAAGTGGACCATGTTGTCATGGTGGACCATACCAAACACACCATGCAATACCACTGCAAACAAAATCTGATACTTTAAAACAGGAACTTTACAAAAATATGTGGCTTATTTTCAGCTTGTTTTGTGCAGTATTTCAATTTTCAGTCTTTGTCTCAACATTATGCAGTACAGCTTGCTGACAAAAAGGAAAAAAAATAAAGGGTAATGATGTTGCATGCAAGGTTAAATATCACAGTGTAATGGTTCTACTAAAAATGCAGTTTTATCAGAATACAGTCTTTTTCTTAAGTGAGAAAAATAGTCATAAAATGCATATTCACCAAAAAAAAGGAATGCATCTCAAACTTCCATTCCAGCTATACCTATAACAGCACCTATATATAAATGACAACATAACTACATGCTCAAAAACCTACAGGCAAACAAATCCTAGAGAATACAAATGGGGCACAGAGATATAAAAAAGCTATGGCGAAATGGGGAAACATAACAAGAAAGTTAATGAAGTGTGACAAAAACAAAGGACTAAAAGAAAACATTGTAAACATGGCATCTGATAATAAAGCAGATAGTTAATACGTTTTCCTTAATGCAAAGCAGCACAATAAAATGAAAAAGTGAAGCAAGGATGCAAAACGTAAGAACAATAAATACAAAATAAAGGTATGCAGTTGTATAATCTTTGCATAGCCATGGCTGGGGGTTACTGTACAACTGATTTACACCTGAATTGAAGTTTGGTCAGTCAGGTTTCTCCTTATAAACCATACCATGCCTGAAGTAAATAAATCCTATCACAACTCCCACCTTTCATGGTATACTGTTACAATAATCCACAGCAGTGTTCATGGTATACTGTTATAATAATCCACAGCAGTGTTCATGGCATACTGTTATAATAATCCACTGCAGTGTTCATGGTATACTGTTATAATAATCCACAACACTGTTCATGGTATACTGTTATAATAATCCACAGCAGTGTTCACGGCATACTGTTATAATAATCCACAGCAGTGTTCATGGTATACTGTTATAATAATCCACAGCAGTGTTCATGGCATACTGTTATAATAATCCACAGCAGTGTTCATGGTATACTGTTATAATAATCCACAGCAGTGTTCATGGTATACTGTTATACTAATCCACAGCAGTGTTCATGGTATACTGTTATAATAATCCACAGCAATGTTCATGGTATACTGTTATAATAATCCACAGCAGTGTTCATGGTATACTGTTATAATAATCCACAACAGTGTTCATGGTATACTGTTATAATAATCCACAGCAGTGTTCATGGTATACTGTTATAATAATCCAAAGCAGTGTTCATGGTATACTGTTATAATAATCCACAGCAGTGTTCATGGTATACTGTTATAATAATCCACAGCAGTGTTCATGGTATACTGTTATAATAATCCACAACAGTGTTCATGGTATACTGTTATAATAATCCATAGCAGTGGTATGGATTGCAATGCTACTTATGATCTAATGACAAGTCTGATCATGAGAATGAAACCCAAATAAATGAAACACTCAAGCCAAAAATGAATAAATCCTACCATAAATCATAGCTCCTATCCAGGGATTATTGCTGTTATAAAATATGGCCAATAATTGCATGTGATAAAAAATGTTACTAAAAGGATTAGTACAGGTTTACTGTCAGTAAATGCATTTGTCCTTCCCAGACCCATTTAGTCCCACTAGGCTTGAGGCCTCTTTTCAGGAGAGGGCAGATGTGGTAACTATACTAATAGGGGAAGTTTTCCAGGGCGTTGGTGAACTTCCCTCCACATTTTTCTGTAGGTGCCATGCAATCTTTTACATCCATTTCATCTACCAGCAACAATGGGACCCTCGGTTTAACATCTCGTCTGAGGGATAGTGGGTCTCTAAATGTGCTAATGTGAACATTGAAATATACAAAATCTGTCTTATTCTTAGACATTCATTTGATAACAAAATAATGTAGTGAGGAGTTTCAGCCATCAGACAACAAGCAATAAATTTACAATAAAAATATAAACAATAACCAATGTTTCTAGTTCATTATTCTGTGTAATCAGAGTATAATCAATTAGTAAACAGCATTTAACAGCCCCACGGTGCAGAGCAATAAAGCCCTGACTGTATCCCAGGCAGTTCATGTTTAGTTAGCAGCAAGGGTGCTGGGGGGAACCAGACGGGGGAGGATGGGAATGAACGGCTGTCACTAGCTCACCCATTCCAGGGGCAGGTTGAGCAGCCTGGCTCCTTGTAATAGCAGCATGAAGGGCTAGTTAAGTTCCACACTGTAAGAGGTGTTTCACCTGGTGGAGAGGCTGAACATACATGGATGTGTGCATGCATCTTCTGAAGCCAGCTCTTGCAGAGTTTTCAAAACTGCTGCAGGGAGGTGGGTAAAAGTACGCCCTCCTGAAGCAATATGACCACACCAGCATCTTCAAGCTCCTCACTGGCCCTGGAAGTGGGTCTGCTAAAGTCCAAAGAAGGATAAGCTGGCAGCAGCTGATAGTTATCTGCAGGGAGCTATTAAAAAATGAAATAAACATCATTTAATTGACTATGTTCTGTTTTATATAACATTACAAAATCCCAAAACACACACATTCCCTACATTCCTCATGAACAGTCATGCCCTTTTTTTCCACTCACCTACAACACAGTTTTCTCTATTTCTCCCACCACGGTGTGTTTCACTAGAATTCCTCTCCTCACTTTCACCTATCTAGCTGCCTTATTTCCACCTACCCATAAATGTCAGAAGACACCTTTTTCTGTCTGGCCATCTCCAACAATTCCCATCTTACATCAACCAATATCTGTATTTCTCTTACCTCCTCTTTCCCACTGCATCTCCTGTCACATCCCAGCTCTTTCAACTCCTCTACTGTTCCCCCAGAAATGTCCTACTTGCTTGCTATGCTTTTCTTCCACTGATCTCCTGCTTCACCATAAGCACATTCATCTGCTGCTCTACCACATGACCTTATTACTCCAGCCCACACATGGACTCCTCTGTTTCCTCAGCCCCCAGAACAATCCAACTAATTGATTCTGCTCCTACAGTTATATTAAATTACCTTTCTTCCTTCTGTTGGGTCATCTTCAAACAGATTTTGAAACCCATTCCGTTCTATATTTCCCTGAAACAAAATACTGACCAATACCCTGTACACATTACCCATATCTGATTGATTGATTGATTGATTGATTGATTAGTGACTGGTTGACAGTTTAATTAATTTAGATTTGTTTATTGGGGCAGAACACTGATCAAGCTTGACTAGCTGCAAGTTCAGCCTGGGTTGCTTAGTAGAATAGGAAACATCATGAAACATAATATAGACAGTACATATTCAGTACAGGGAACAATGATAAAATGATTACACGTGATAAGATACAGTCTCCTGCATTCAGACTGGCAAGCTAATAAGCAGTCACCCTGTCATTTCCTCCACAATACCGCAGGTCAGTTCTTTTTCCTCTACAATGTCATTTAGCACCTTTCTGTTGGACAGAGATGTAGTCCTCTCATCACAAAATCTCTTGGTCTAACTAATAATACAAATAAATAAATGAAAAGGAGTGATCTTAGCATCAAGCCCTGAGGCATTCCTTTAAAATGTCAGAAACCTAAGACATACAATATACTAACTCAATTATTGACTGACACTAGTTAAATATATAGCTTTTCATGCCTGGTATTCACAGCTATACATGGCCAAGACATATAAGTGACACAGCATAGGTTCATAGGTTCATAGGTTCCTACTAGGCTATCTGCCCTAGGGCATTTATAAGCCTAGCCAGAGTGTGTTTGGCTTTCGCCACCCATTTTAAATTAATTTTGCTATGCCTTTTTTTGAGGTTAGTATACTGTGCCTCTGTCTAACAGTGACACAGAAGTGATAGCCGGGGTAAACCTACGATCTCCCATCCACTCATCAAGATTCCTCTTGAAGAGAGTCAATGTGGGACTCTGCCTAACCTGGACTGGGATTTTATTCCAGAGTGAAGGGAGCCTCTGGGTTATGAATCTGTCCCTCCAGCATGTCCTATTTATTTCAGTGCTGAGGTTCAAGTCTCTCGAGCGCGTAGCTCAATGGGATTTGGATTTTCTGAGGTGCAGCATGTCCATTAATTCGGGTTGGACATGGCTTTATCGTCAGGCACAGATCGCCTCTGAGCAGGCGGTATGCCACTGAGTAGAGCTGGAGTTTCTTTAACCGGGCAGAATATGGCATCTGTTTGAGCCCTTTGATCCTCATGGTGAGGTACTTTTGAGGTCTTTCCAGTTGCTGCAGGTGTCTGGTAAGGTACATCCCAAAAGGGGCATTGTACTCAATTATGGGCCTGATGAGGGATGAGTAAAGAGGCGATGACCTCCCTGATCTAGATGTGAATCCCTTCATGATTAGGTGGGCTATATAAAATGTTTTTCTAACCACTTTGGCCACGTGGTTGTCAAATGAGAGATTGCTATCAACTTGGGTCCCCAGGTCCCTAATGACTTCTTCTGTACTTAATGGATTACCACCTATGTGGTAATTTGTGGGCACTTTGTTTTGCCAAAGGGATGACTATACACTTTTGGCATTTAGCTTGAGGCCATGGCTCTGGCACCAGTTGTCTGTTTCTATGAGGCCCTTTTGGAGGATGCTTGTGTCGGCTGGAGAGTTGATTATGGCCCAGTTTGCAGTCATCTGCGAACTTGGTCAGCCACAGTCCTTCCGTGTTGGCCTGTACCGAGAAATATATACCGAACAAGAGAGGTCCCAGGACTGAGCCTTGTGGGATGCCACTTGTAACTGGTTTGGAGTCTGACATGGCTCCAGCAATTCTAACCATGTGGGTTCTGTCCTTGAGCCAGTTTGCAACCCATCTTGTGACATAGGGGTTTATATTTAAGCTGGTGAGCTTATCTATAATGCCCGAGTGGGGTATTGTATCGAAGGCTTTTGCGAGGTCCAGGTAGGCTGTGTGGACCACCTTCCCCTCGTCAATGGCCTTGGTGACTGTTTCAAAGAAATCGACCAGGTTTAAGAGGCAGGATCTGCCCTTAACAAAGCCAAACTGGGTAGGATTCAGTGTCTGTAGGTCCCCAATATCTTTATTTATGAGGTCCATGATGATCCTTTCCATAGCTTTGCAGACCAAGCTAGTCAGGCTTATGGGGCGATAGTTTCCAGGATCAGTTGAGGCACCACCTTGTGGAGAGGGACCACTGTTGCTGTACGCCACTCTTTGGGTACATATCCTGTAGTAAGGCTAAGATTGAACAGTAGTTTTATGTTTGGGTTTAGCTCTTCTTGGAGTTCATGTAGGACGCAGCCCGGGACACCATCTGGTCCCATTGATGCTGTGTTTTTTGCTTTGGAGAGGGCGGCTCTTACCTGAGCATCTGAGATGTCAGGGGGGCAGTACTCTGTTGGGATAGATATTTGTCCTTTTGGTGGGGAGAGGGGGGAGAAGTTTGCACTGAACCTGTCAGCTAGGATGTTGGCAATGTCTGTGGGCTCGGTGTATTTTTTGTCATTTTGGATTAATTCTGAGCATATCTGGGAATTCACACCCAGGTTCCTAACATAACTAAAGAAAGCCTTGTGATTATCCTTAGTGTCCTGTGCAATTTTTCTCTCGAAGCTGGCCTTAGACGATTTTATGAGTGCCCATAGTTTTTTGCTAATATTGATCAGAGATGCCTTCCCTTTTTGGGATTTTGCTCTATCATGTAGTAGCTTCCTCCTTCTATTGTATAGTTTGTTTATGGCTGGGGTCCACCAGACAGGACGTCTGCCTTTGGAGGATTGGGTCTTGGTTTTATTTGGGATTGCATGATCCATGCATTCCTGAAGGTGTTCATAGAATGCGTTTATAAAGGATTCTGCGGTCTGGGCCGTATTTTCCACAGGCCCGGGGGCTTTGAAGGATTTCGCCTCGGTTTTGAGGCATGTGAAATTTGCTTTAGAGAAGTTTTTCACTGTGGTTTTCTGGGCAGGGGGTGGGGTCGGGATGTGAATATCCAGTAAGATTAGCTTATGGTCTGATCTTACCAGTGAGGGATACACTTCTGGTTTGGAGCATAGTGTCCCCATGTTGGTGATGATCAGGTCCAGTATGTTTTCCCCTCTTGTGGGAGTGGTAACAAGTTGTTCCATAGCATTTGAGTTTATAAATTCTAGGAACCTTTGGGCTAGGGTGTTGGAGCTAGAGTAATGCTCCCAGTCTATGTTTGGGTAGTTGAAGTCGCCCAATATAATGGTGTTTGGAGAGACCTTCATATTTTCCAGTATTCTCAGGAAGGCCAAGTGGGGTTCCTGTGTTTGGGAGGGTGGTCTGTAGCAGGCTATAAACTGGAAGGCAGTTTTACCCACAGTTAGTTGCACATGGATAGTCTCTGATGCTTCGTGCTGTGCCACCAACCTGGAGGTGTGGGTATCTTTGACAAATATTGATACTCCCCCTCCTTTTGTGGTTCGGTCCAAGTTTTGGGGCCGAAAAGCATGGTATGAGGTATAACCTGGTAGTGCTGGGGTGCTCTCGGGAGCCTTGAACCAGGTTTCTGTTACTGCACAGATATCGATGTTCTCCATGCTAAGGAGAGTTTCGAGTGCGTGCATCTTGAGGTTTAGACTTGATCTAGAATGTTAAAGTCCTGACACATCTCTAAGTGTGAAGGTGATGCGTTTCATCTTATAAAAGGCATCTTGATATCAGTAACCATCTTAGAGAAGTTTTTGCACAGTACATATGTTTAAAACCTAAATTACATTCAACAAATGATCTTTCAATAGTTAACAGCCTTAGACAGAAATACTGCTTGAAAATACAAGATAAGAGTGAAGAATGAGGATGAAAGTAAAGCTCAGAAAGTCTGAGATCTAGAAATTCTTTGTTTAACATTCTCCAGAAGTTAGAATTTGCCAGTATCCAAATAACAGTTCCAGTCAAACAAAAAGAAAAGGACAGTAACCACTCTGATTTAGTGCATTCCATGGAGGTTAAATCATGCCCCACTGTTACCATATAATGGGATATATAGGGAATAAAGAGCCTAAATGTGTATGACTGCCACAAAATATACCCCTAATGTAATGGATAGGCATTGTTCCTCAATGTTTGCATTAGGTTTAAAGAAGAATTAAGGGAGACTAGAAAATATTAAGATACAACCAAACACCCTAATACTGGGTGATTTCAACTACCCTGCCATTAACTGGGAAAACTATTCGGGTGCCAACACCTTTTCCCAATGGTTCTTGCAATTCATAAATTCCAATGCCCTGGATCAACTAATCCATTATCCCACCAGGGGCTCCAATATCTTTGACCTGGTCATTACCAACATGGAAGATAGATGCTCCACACCAGTGGTCACCCCCCTCATTGATCAGGTCTGAACATAAGCTAATAACCCTTGACATCCACATCCCATGCCCACCCTCAGTAAGGAAACCTCTGTAAAAAACTTCTCCAAAGCCAACTTCATGCTACTCAAGACAGAAGTGACAAACTTCATGACACCCATACAGACGGGAGCTGAAAGTTTGACTGCTGAATCCTACATCAAGGCACTGTACGAGCAGATCCACTTGTGCATGAATCGTGCCATCCCAAATAGAACCAAGATGTACTCCTCCAAAAAAAGGAAGCCAATCTGGCAGTCTCCTGCTATAAACAAACTATACAACAGAAGGAAGAAACTGTTGCAGAAAAGAATAAAATCCCAGGATGCAAAAGACTCCCTTACCAGCCTCAGTAAGAAGCTGAGATCCCTCATAAAATCCTCAAAAGTTAGTTACGAAAATAAAATTGCCAAAGATTCCAAAGACAACCACAAGGCATTCTATAGTTATGTCAAGAATCTAAATGGCAATGCTCAGATCTGCTCTGAGCTACAACAGAATGGCATTAAATATACTGATCCCAAGGATATTGCCAATATCCTGGCAGATCGATTTAGTGTCAACTTCACCCCTCTCTCACCCCCTAAAGGGCCCATCTCAATACCAAAAGATTGCCAAATTCCGGTAATCACAGCCACACAGGTAGAAACCGCACTCTCCAAAGTTAAGAATACAGCATCCATGGGACAAGATGACATCCCGGGCTGTGTACTATATGAACTACAAAATGAACTGGCACCTCACCTAAGTGTCATGTGTAACCATAGCCTCACCTCAGGCTTCGTGCCCACTGAGTGGTGCACAACTACAGTTATCCCACTCCACAAGGGGGTGATCCACCTTGGATCTTGGGAACTACCATCCCATCAGTCTGACGAGCCTGATCTGCAAGGGCATGGAACACATTATCATGGAACTTATAAACAAAGACATTGGCAACCTTCAAACACTGGACCCCCACCCAGTTTGGGTTTGTGAAGGGCCAATCTTGTCACCTGAAACTGATGGACTTCTTCAAATCAGTCTCCAGAGCTGCGAATGAGGGTAAGGCAGTCCACACAGGCTATCTGGACCTCGCCAAGGCCTTCAACACCATCCCCCACTCTGGAATCATAGATAAACTTACTAAGCTGGGCATAAATCCCTACATCACTCAATGGGTTGCCAACTGGCTTACTGACAGAACCCAGACTGTAAAAGTAGCTGACTCCAAATCCAGCTCCAGACAAGTGACAAGTGGAGTACCTCAGGGTTCAGTCCTGGGACCGCTCTTGTTTAACATCTACTTCTCTGACATACAGGCCAACACTAATGGACTCTGGCTAACAAAGTACACAGATTACTGCAAACTGGGAGCCATTATTGAATCCTTAAATGATGTGGATATTCTACAAAAGGGCCTTACAGAAGCCATGGGCTCAAGCTTAATGCCAAGAAATGTGTAGTTATCCCCTTTGGAAAAAAACATGTACCCATGAATTACCACATAGGTGACAGTACACTAAACATTGAAAGTGTGCTGAGAGACTTAGGGACACAGGTGGACAGTGGTCTCACCTTCAATAACCACATTGCCACAACAGTCAGGAAATCCTTCTATGTGGCGCACCTCATCTCTAAGGGATTTTCATCCTGAAAAAAGGGGGTCATTGTCCCACTGTACTCATCCCTCATTAGACCCATTATAGAGTATAACGCCCCATTTGGTATGTACCTCACAAGACATCTGCAACAGCTGGAAAGACAGCAGAAATACTTCACTAAAAGAATCACAGGCCTAGAGCAGATGCCATATGCTGACTGTCTAAAAAAACTTCATCTATACTCTGTGGCATATCGTCTACTCAGAAGCAACTTCTGCTTAACATACAAGTCCATGTCAAACCCCGATCTGTTGGACATGCTCCACTTAAAGAAATCCCAATCCCTCAGAGCCACACGCTCCAGGGATCTACACCTTGTCATCACAATGAATAAAACATGCTGGAGGGATAGGTTCCTGACCCAGAGACTTCCCATACTCTGGAATAAACTGCCCATACATGTCAAGCAGAGTGTCTCCTTGGCTGTCTTTAAAAGGAACCTTGACGATTGGATGGGAGATAGGAAATTCACCCCAGGGATCATGTCAGTCACCCTAGACAGGGGTCCAGGGAAGTAAATATTGTGGGAAGAAATATCCAGGGAATTGTTATGGCTAGGCTTGTATAGGCCCTAGGGCTGGTAGCCTAGTACCAATCTATGAACCTATGAGAGTCTTGTGTTAAGCCTTCACAGTAAAGCCCACTCTGATATTGTAGTACATGAAGTAGTGCTGTCACAGTAGCTATGCCTTAATCAGGTCCAGGAACTCTGGCAAATATCACAAAAATATGAAGATATATTCATTATATCTCATTATGGAACAGAACTACCCATGTGTTGCAGAAGCTGTTTTAAAATGACAGATTCTGTTCATGTTTTAATTCTATCTAAACTATGTAGAGTTTACAGAATCAGAGCTGCTACTGTCCTTTTCTCACAGTTTATCCATGACTGATATTTGAACTGACAAATTCATCTCACCTTTATGGAATATTCTGAAACTGAGTTGCTACTGCTGCCTTCTTCATACTTTTTGCCCAAGAATGGCATCTGAACTGGAAAACCAGTCTAACACCCATGGAGTGTAATTAACCAGAATTGTTGCTCTCTTTTTCTTTCTGTTTGCCTGGGACTGTTATTTGAACTTCAAGAAAGTCTAACTTGTGAAGAAAGTTAAACTAAGAATGTCCAGTTCACAAGACTTGCTGAGCTTTACGTTCATCCTGGGGCTTCATTCACCTACAGAAAATAATTGCAAATTACAGTAACAGATGCAGTTAAAGTGTTTGATGTTATTAGCCTATCCAGATGAAACTTTTTATTTTCTTACTTCTGTGCAACTACAGTACTGTCTTGTATGTATAATTAGAGCTTTTTACAAATAAAGTGTTTTGATGTGTTCATTCATAAAGATATGTAGCTGATGTCTTATTTTATTTATGTGGGGTAGCTTTACAACATTGTTATAACTGTTGGTATCCACTCTTTCGTGATGGGAGTCTGCTTAACAAACAGCTATTAAATTAATGTATTAGTTGCCTCTCTGAAGAGTGTTCAGCAACTGTGATCTTGGTATCGGGTTAGAAAACTGACTGGTGGTAACATAGCATGAAAACAGGAAAGGGGCACTAGACACACAGTATATGCATCTTAAATCCCACACCACTTTCACTAATTTAACTGAAGGGTGAATGATGCTTAAATCCCACAGCTATCACCAAATAATATGAGGAGGTGGGGGCTATGGAGCCTATATCTGCATCACTGACACCAAATATGTATGCAAGTAGGTGACTGGTCTTAAGAGCTTACATTAAATATGTATAATTACCTAAGGTTATAACCAACACCTGTCACATCCAGTTAATCTTTACACTGTCAGCTGAAGAACAAGCTTATAATTATTGACTCCCAGGAGTTCACCCCCCTCGGTCACAAATTTACCACAACTGAGACTTAGCCAAACTGCTTTTCAGTCACACACACAATAACATTGTTTTCTGATACCCCTCCTATAACAATACCCCTTTTGTGTATTGCCACTAATCGGAGTGCTAATTTTATACCAATATTTCAATTACTGATTGCTCCTCCAGTGAGTCAACCGATACTGAATTATAATAGCTGATAGGTAAATAGTTGCACTTTCATTAGTAAAATAATACATCAAGCTACAAGCTTTCAGAAGGAACAAATTAAAATGCTTTACTTTTAAAAATACCTAATTATACATACAATATACTACTGCAATTGCACTGGAGGTAGAAAATAAAATGTTTTAGATGGATAACTTGAAGACAGAAAAATTTCTAAGTGCATCAACTAGTTTTATGTCCAATCACTTACTGTAAATGATTGAAACCTCAGAATGAATATAAAGTCCATCATCATCCAAGAATTCCTGTTTTAACATTCTGTACAGAGCTTCCCAAGTCTAAATAATATTCCCAGACAAAAAGAAAGAAGAGAACAGCAGCTGCATTGATTCAGTATGTTCCCTAGGGTTAGATTTTTGAGTCAAAGTAATAGTCTCAGACAATAAAGAAAGAAAAGGACAGCAGCAGCAGTAGCTCTGCCTCAGTACACTATAATGGAGGTTAGATAGATTTCAAACACAAACAGAATCTGTCTTTCCTTTTAAAACCAACTGTTAGAATGTACTACCACTTCATTCCATGGTGAGGTAATTGAGTTTGTCAAGGAAACAGTGGTCATGTGAACAGTAAACAATTCCATATTATTAAATAAAACAGTTATAAATTCTATGCATCCAATGAAATACACAGCCATTTGTATTTTCAAATCCGAGAAGGACCTAGACAAAAATCTGTTTATTGTATTTATTTATTTATGTAGTTAGTTTGTTGGTTAGTTAGTTGCCTTTGTTTACCAGAAAAGTCAGACTAGGTAATATTCATTTTCATCAGAGGCCCAGGGAGAAAAGTTCCATTTGTTTACATTGCATTATTTAATTATTTATTTGTTTTATTTGATATTTCTTAACCAGGTTGGTCCAACTGAGCTAGAAGCCCATTTTCAGCAGAGACCCGAGGAAAAACGTTCCAATGTATTTACACAAAATTCACAATAAGACAATATATGCAAAGTAATTAGAGTACAATAGTACAACAAGGAATATATACATGAGTAACAATTTTAATAGTTGAAAGTAAGTGACAAAACTGATTATGACAACAGCATAAATGTCTCAATTTTAACTGCTGAAAGTAAGAGACAAAACTGATTATGACAACAGCATAAATGTCTCAATTTTAACTGCTGAAAGTAAGAGACAAAACTGATTATGATAACAGCATAAATATCTCAGTAATGATAATAAAAAAATATGATACAGTGAAAAGAATTCAGATGCAAACCTACACTGATTACACTGTTTTAGAATAACTATATGCAGTGGATACTGAGATGTGAGATAACCTGAGTAGAGAAAGCAACTATATAAAGGGAGTATGAAAAAGAGAAAGAGAGGCTGTGAAGTCGATAGAAGAGATAGAGAGATGAGATGAAAATAATGAGGTGAGGTTGAAAGGATGGGAATTAGTTAGGCAGGCTCCTGACATGGACAGATCCTTGAGCTTAAGAGGAAGAGTTTAAGTTGCTTTTTGAACAGAGAAGTATTTGAGGTGTTTCTAATGGAGTAAGGAAGCTTGTTCCAAGCTGAAGACACATTGTAGTTAAAGAGAAGTTAGCCTATATTTATGTTTGGTACGTGTATGTCTAGGAGCTGTTGGTCAGAGCTTCTGAGTGATTTGGAGGGGGGGTGTAGCAGGAGACTACAGTAGAGTGGGAGGGGCAGGGAGTAGGCTTGTAAAGGATGGAGTGGGTGATATGAAGTTGAGGTACAAAAAGTTGGTGAGGGAGTTCAGGCCATTGCAATTATGTTAGTGCAATGCAATGGTGGGCTCTGTGAGGTTGGTTTGTTGCAAATCTGGCAATTTTATTATAGGTCTGTTCAAGTTGTGAGATTAATGTGGATTGGAGGCTTGTGAGGATGGGAGCAGCATAAAGGAGGCCAGGTAGTAGGAATGCACTAGCTAGGGATAGTTTAGCTTCAGGAGTAAGGAATTTTTTTGTTTCGATACAGTAGTCCTAATTTTTGGTGAGTTTTTTTGATACACAGGTGAATATGCTGGTCAAAGTTAAGCAGGTCATCTACTATGGTGCCAAGAAGTTTTGTATGAGGGTCAGCTTTGATGATGGTGTTATCAAGGGAGGAGATGTAAAAGGAAGATTTGTGGTCAGAGAGTGATTTAAGAAGGAAGAGTAATAGTTTAGTTTTCTTAGGATTTAGGATAAGCTGGTTTTCATTGAGTCATTTTGTTGATGGAGTTAAATGTATTTTGGGTGTGGGAAAAGAGATGAGCTATGTTATTAGAGGAGGTGATGAGGGTGGAGCCATCTGCATATTAGATAAGAGAAGAGTGTTTGCAAGCAGAGTGGAGATTATTGGTAAAGATGTTGAATAGAAGGGGACCTAGGATAGAACCCTGGGGAACCCCTGTGTTTATAGGCAAGAAGGGGGAGCAAGCAGAGAGCCAATGGACAGATTGTAGTTCCAGTTAAGCACAGAGTATTTATATTCATACACATACAGAGGTATAAGTTACTTAAGAGAAAGCCCTCGTGCAACTTAGTGGATTGTACAAGCATCAGTTATATATAAAATTGTTTTGTCAATTCAGTGAGAGATTGATAGTATTCTGTTTAAGGAGAATATTTGGAGAATTATACGATGAGCACAAAGTCTTAACCTGGTGATGAGCATGCGCAGGACCAGGATTGGTTAACATGGTGTTTAAGCAGTGGTTTAAAACTACTAAGTTTGTCAGAGAGTTTTATTTGTGTGGAGATACTATTCAAGAGTTTAGCAATGTATTGGGAACAGAGCGAGTCTCTTGCAACATTATTTGATTTATTTGTGAGTAGTAAGAATTTTCCTACTTCAGGACTACAAAAATATATAAAAACTCTATTTCTACTTTTTAAAACTGTAGCAACCCACATGCTATATTTGTAACAAGTGGCATGCTACAGCTTATAGCACACATAAAGTTCTAAAGTGCTTCAGTCCTGAATGCAAAATCAGTATTAGCATTCATTTCTGAATGGCGATACAGAAATGAATTGTGGAAATGAATGGTGGTATGGAAATTAATGCTGGTACTGCATGGCCAACCAGCCAACATCTATTGATTGTGCCTCCTAATGCCTTGCTCACAGGATAGTTTCCCACTTTGCCCCAACCTAGCTATGCCTCTGCAGCAACATGCATACTGGAATCTTGAACTGACATATCATGGAACAATAGACCAGCAAATCACTGACAGATTTGAGTTGATTGTCAGTTATTAAGAACCATGTCCAACATATGTTGGCCACATAATGCAGCTGAAGGAATGTATGACTCAACTGTTCCTTTTGTCACTAAGATAAGTGTTGCCTTGACTATTATGACTATTGGAACTCTCCAGCATAGGAACATGGCCACAGTGAGATATATACATCAACAGGAAGAGTTACCTCCCTTGGAACTGCTGGGTGATCTTCAACACTGGTCTTATAGCAATGCATCAGTTTAATAAGCTGGCAATGTTCACAGATCCAACATATGACATATTTGCAATGTGTCCCTCTGCTTTCTGCAAGGTGAATTTCCAAGGGGCATCTAGTAGGTGAGTGTAGAACATAGAGCACCTAGCAATACTTATGCCATGTTATGTTTTCATGCTTTGTAGTAATTCCCTACAAAAATGCTGGCTGAAGACTCTAGTGTGGAATCTGCACACTGCAGATAAACATCATTCTAATATCACCCATGCCAGACTAGTACTGTTGTATAACATGTGTTTGACCTTCTCATAACATCTTTCAGATGCTTTGACATCTTAGGAGGGGCACTGAAGTATGCTGTTGATAAAGTCAGTAAGATGTTTGTAGTGAGTCCCATGCTGGGCAGTATGAGTGGTAGGAAACAAGTTTCCAGGCTGTACAAACCCAACTTGTCCTACCCTACACACATGCAGAGCAACCTCTTAACACTGATAACAGGAAGAAGATGGCAGAGAAGGATGCACCTCCCTATGGACTCTGATCCTAGGACAAATTATACTGGAAAAGTGTCAGCATCTGGTACAGACATATTTGACAAATTACATAGGGCACAGCCACCTAGATTGTGGTATGCATACATTGTAATAATCTGGCAGGTGTAGTTGAGGAGAATGAAGGCTTGAAAGAGGAAGTCAAAGCTAGAATAAGAAGTGCTGTGGCTAAATATCATGCAGTGTCAGGGGTCGTCTGTGACCAAAGAATGTCAAGGAAGCTGAAAGCATAAGCTGTATAAAACAGTGGAGTAACCAGGACTTCTGTACAACATAGAATCCCAGGAAGTGAAGACAGAGCAGCTGAGTAAGTTTGACGTGCTGAAGATGAAGTGCCTGAGATGAGTAATAGGATGTCCACTGTGGGACAGATAAAGAAACGATGACAACACAGCAGAAACAAATCCCCAATTGCTCAAGGAGAACAGGTTATGGTGGTCTTGTAACATGTGTAGGGAAGCTGAAGATGATTTAGTGAAGAAGAGTTTGGAGAGACAGAAAGAACACAAGAGGAAACAAGGACATCCAGTCAAGAGATGGATGAATTGCTTGAGAGAAGACTGTGACAGTCAGACATGCCAGTCAGAAAACATAGAAAAGTGGCACTGAAATAAGAGAGGTAGACATGACACCCTGACCCCATGTAAAAAAAAATCAGAAAAAGGGGTTGTTTTTGATGATGATGATGATGCAGTAGTTGTCATGGTGAGATTACAGCAGACTTTATGGCACACTGCATTGTCTCTTTGCACTGTGTCGCATACATTATCACACAATGTCAGAGTGAAAAAATTACAGCATAGGCCTGAGGTCTGATCCTCCTCTTTACAGACTGGTTGGGATGACAGTAATTCAATAATGCTTGGTGCGTGTATTACACCACTTTTTTAATGAGTACTCCATCAGAGTCTATATTATGTAGTCGAAGGAACTAAATGTCGACTACCCTTTCATCGACACATATTTGTCGAACCTGCACTTGAGCGAACAGCCACATCATCTATTTACTTTCCAAGGAAAAAAAATCGGTTGGCCGTTGTATTGAATCTGCCCTTTTTCCCACTGTAGTGCGTTCTCGGAGTTAGTATATTTAGTTAGGGGGGTGTGTACAGCCCCCCACATTGGGGGGGTGAGGGGCGAAGCCTCCCACTTCATAGTGTTTGTTATATTGTGTCGTGCATAGTTGGCCTACTGATTTTTTTCTCCTTGAAAAAAAAATTGATGACGTGGCCATTTGCTCAAGTGCAGGTTCAACACATATGTGTCAATTAAAGGGTAATCGATGTTTAGTTCCTTCGACTACATAATATAGACCCCTCCATTAATATTTTATTTTTTATTTTTTATTTATTTTACATTTGTTGACCGGGCTAGTCTAGCTGGATATATTTCCATTTTCAGTAGAGGCCCGGGGAGAAAAGCTCCACACAGATATACAAAGTATAAAATATTGTTACATGGTGAAGAAGGATTACAAAACAAAATAAAAACAGGTAGTTATTACATTCTTGAGATAAAAACACTTGAGAAAAGTTACAATAAACAGAGTAAAGTTTAAGAGAGCTAGATCAGATATAATACAGTGAGAGTTATGTACAATAGATAAAAACACTTGAGAAACAGTACAGTGAGCAGAATATAGCTTAAGACAGCTCAAAAACAGAATAGTAAGAGTTATGTGCAATAGATCGTATGAGGTAGAAGTATTTAAACACTAAGTTTATTAGAGTTTAAATAGAGTCAGTCTTATTTACAAGTCAAAAGCATGTAGAAGTTTGGAAGTATGGCAAGAAGAGGAAGAAAGAGGGGTGAAGAGGATGGTTAGTCAGAGTTACTACAAGGGCATAGCCAGTGCATTTGGAGGTGTTTTCTAAGGTTTTGTTTAAAGAGTGGCAAGGATGTAGTTAGAGTTAGTTCAGTGGGTAGTAGGTTCCAGTGTTTTCCTGCTGTGTTGGTAAACAGAGAGTCATCAGCTGCATTATTAGACTTTGTTAAGCTGGCAAGAAGTTTGCTAGAAGAACGTAGGGAGTTCAGATTATTATATGGGACTATGAGTTTTGAGAGTATGGGGGTATTATTGGGTTGGTAAAATATCTTGTGGGCAATTGTGAGTTGGGGGATAATCAAATGGTTTTGGAATTCGAGCCAATTTAGTTGTCTAAGATTAGTACAGTGATGGGTTCTGAAGGGATTGCCAGTAGTGAATCTGGCAATGTTATTATAGGAGGTTGCTAATTTGTTAAGGTTGGTTTTCTTAAGGTTGGTAAATATAGGTGAAGCATACAGGAGGGTTGAGATTAGATGGGAGTGAGCAATCTTGGCTCTGGCTGCTGAGGTTAAAAAGGGTTTTATTCTGTATAAGGAGCCTATTTTTCTGTTTACTGTTTTAATGGTGTTGTTTATATGGTAATCAAATGAGAGATTATTATCAATGATTATACCTAGAAGTTTAGTGGTAGTGTCAGGGAGAATAACAGTACCATTATTTGAAAAGATTGAGAAGTTTAAGGGGGAAGACCTAGTAGTGGGTGTAAAGAGAAGGAGTTTTATTTTTTTAGCATTAAGAAGGAGACAGTGTTTGGTAAACCATGTTTCTACAGTGTTGAAGACATCTTGAGTAAGAGAATATAGTTCAGATGGAGAGGTTGCTGAGCATATTAGTGTGGAGTCATCTGCATATTGAATACAAGTGGCTTGTGGAATTGCTACATGGAGATCATTAAATAAGGAGAAGAGAAGTGGTCCAAGAACAGAGCCCTGAGGGACCCCAGTGGTAGCAGGTAAAAAGGATGAGACTTGATTTTCCCAGAGGACTGCTTGTTGTCTACTGCTGAGGTATGATCTGAACCACTTTAAGGCCAGAGACTCAAAGGAAAGAGATTCCAGAATATTGATTAAGAGGGTATGGTTAACCATGTCGAAAGCTTTAGAGAGGTCAATGAAGAGTGCAGATGAGAGGAGGTTTTTGTTATGGTTTCTATTGATGGTATCTGTGAAGGATAGAAGGGCAGTGGTGGTACTATGTGATGGTCTAAAGCCATGTTGACAGTGTGCTATTAAATTGTGTTGAGAAAGATGGCATAGAAGTTGTTTGTGAATGCATTTTTCCATAATTTTTGCTAGGGGTGATAAGAGAGCAATTGGCCGATAGTTAGAGTAATCATTAGAGTTCCCGCCTTTATGTAAGGGGATAATGTGGGAGATTTTCCAAGTATCTGGGATGGTTCCTTCTTGGATTGTCCTATTTATAAGGATAGATATAGGGTAAGCAATTTCCTTAGCTGCTTTTTGGAGAAATTGGGAAGGAAGTTGGTCAGCAGATGGAGTACATGCCTTAAGTTTTAGTATAAGTTTATAGATGAGAGAAGTAGAGATGGGTTGTAGTTGGAAGTTTGAGAAAGAGTGTGGTAAGTCGATGGGAATGCTGGAGTTTTCAGAGATAAGTTGAGTAGCTAGAGATTGTATAGTGTCAGTGAAGAAAGAGTTGAAGGTATTGGCAGTTTGATGAGGAGTATTTGGATCTGCATCAAGTGGGGTGGGTGGTTAATTAGCTTCATCTTCATTGAATGTTTCTCACATTTTTAATGAGGTAATTTCATAACTAGATAAACAGCTCAAACCACTGACAGTTCTTGAGCTGTACAAATGAACAATAATTCACGTCTATGCCAGCATCACCACATAACCTCTCATCTTCATGCTATGCACATAAAAGTATAGTTCACACGGAATTCAGAAATTGGAATAGTAACAATAAAAGTGTAACAGTTCTTGCAGCATTTTATTTTACTTTATTTAATTTTGGGGGAATAGATGGAGGAAGGTTAACACTGGTATATGCACACAGATTACCCAGCTTAGGTACAGACTCCCTGAATGTATTTGATTTTATTCTATACACATAATTTATGTCGCCAGTGTTTTTCACTGCTCCTCACAAAACAGTACGGTTCCTGGTATATTTGACTCTTCATATTCATCTTGTTGGTCTAATCTTTTCTGATACTGCTAGTCTGGTGCTGCCTATTCCATATAGTGGTGCATGTTGGTGATATGTCCGGCAATGCCCATTCAAATGTGACTCATTGACAGTGTGACTTACTATACGGTTTACAATTACAGCAGATAATTCTTTTTCTGAGCTGTTAATAAGCTGATTCCTACAGTCTAGAGAATAGGGTTGATTCCTTCTACCTCTATTTTCCCATTTTGTGTCTCTGAACAAGTCATGTACGTGAAACATCAACACTTCCGTCTAATGGGCTCACCTGGTTAACAAATTTTTCCACAGGGAACAATGCTGAATTTAGTGAGGGGAACTAGTTCAAATGATAGTATCATCATTTACCATGAAAGAGGTAGCAGGATTGAGACCTACATCATTCTCCATGCATTCTGAGGCAGTTAGTGCAGAGAACTGAGGCTCTCATCTGTTAATGAGTTGCTTCCTACATCAAAGGTACAGGGTTTGAGTCCTTCTACTCCCACTGGACTACTGTGTGACTCTGAGCAAGTCGCTTAGTCAGAAAGCACCCCCTGAGTTGCCCACGAAAAGGAACACTTGTGTGCAGTGGGCTTACCTAGTCAATAAATTGTCTAGAAAGTACTGTAATGCTTCTGTAGGCTCAAATCCTTTTTCTTTAATGTAAACCTGATATTTGGATAGAAGGCCTGAGATTCCCCTCTGGTGTATGTTGTATTGTTCTCCTTGCAGTTGGAGGAAACTTTTAAATATATGTTTTTGGCTAGGCTCATAATGGTCTGCAGACTCATCACCTGTTATTGCCTATGAACCTATATATGCACATGCTTTGCTTCATAACCTGCCACATGCACTGGTACCTACTGTGTGCCATAAGAGTTGCTCAGTCTGGATTTACAGCTCAGTTTTGTGGAAGACTGTTGTTGCACAGTTGACATAATGGTTAAGGTCTTTGCTTCCCATGCACAAGGTAAAAGGTTCGATCCTGACCTCCAGCCAATGCCTATGTGGACTTTGCATGCTCTCCCTCCATCTCTGTGAGGCTCTTCCCACCTCTCCAAAACATGCTGGGTGTTTCCACCTCAAACTTACCCAAGAATGGAACTGTGGGCAGCAGCACATTTTCTAGATGGTGCCTTTCTGGGAAGAGTTGTATAGGCCAATAACTTTGGACATCAACTGTGGTACTCGGTATCCTCTAGATAGGAGAACATGGATCACAGACTGTGCACAGGTCAAGGCTAGCCTCTCAACAGTGTAAACACTGGCACTAGTTGATTGCGTCACATTGACTAATGTCACTAAAAATGAGCATAATTATTGTCCAGTGGAAAGTAGGCTGATGACCAGGACTACTTTGACCTATGACAGGAACCCTTGCTAATAGTGGGAGGGGTCTATGTGCCCCATTGGCCAGTATGTGTCAGCCCAGCAGTCTTAGGTCAATATGTTCCTGGACAGCTAGTATTCTATTCTGTTGCCCATATTAGGTTACCTGGGATAGTTCTGTCGAGCAAAAGTTGGATGTAAAACCAGGCAACCTGCCAAACAAGAATTAAGGATTCCTACACTCAGTATAGGTCCACTGATTGGATGCAGCTTGGAAGTGGATGACATGATGGTAATGGGCAGGCTGTACTTTCTTTGTATCCAGGAGACAAGATGGAAGGATAGTGTAGTGAAGCCACTTGATTTGGAATCCAAAATCTACTATTTGTGATTAGGGAGAGGCTTCAGAAGACAGAGAGGGATGTCATCAGAATTAGTGACAGACTCATGGCAATCAGACTCCAGTGTAAGGATAGGGCAGTATTTGTAATTTAGCCCATGCCCCAATACAGGGTTGTGAAAGCGAGGAAAAGACTGCATTCAGTTGTCAGTTGTAACACCTGCTAGATAAAGCAGGATAACATAAGTTGGTACTGATAACGATGGACCTGAATGCACATAGTGGGACAGGTAGAACAGGATATGTGGACTGCCTTGGTCCACATGAGTGGGGCAATAGAAATAAAGAAGGAGAGGCCATTCTAGACTTCTGCCTGGCAAATGTCTTGATGGTGTCCAATGCATGGTTCAGCAAAAGAGACAGTCACAAGACCATATATAAGAGTGGCCAACATGCAGCTCAGGTAGACTTCCTCCTAGTAAGGAAAAGGCATTGGAGTAGAATCACCAACTGCAAAGTCATCCCCAGTGAAACAGTCAGCCAACAGCATAAACCATTGGTTTACACAATTAGTTGCAAACAATAGTCAGAAAAGGCTCTAAGGTCAATAGAGACTAAGCTGAAGGCCTGGAAGTTGACTGCTGAGATAGAACAGGAGTTCAAGGAAATATTCAGGGCTCTAGCACCTCAGGAAGAAAAGGAAATAGGCTGAGTGAATGAAGAATGGCAAGACCTCAAAACAGCATACTTGAGGACTATAGAATAGTTAGTTATTGAATTTAAAAGCTCTGGATAGATGAACTATTTAGAGAATATATATACACAACAACATATTGTTTGAGAATATCCATTTTGATTCATTACAAATTTATGTGATTTATCTTTAATTAATGAAACAGGAAGTGACGTTAATTTTGCATTTACTATTTAAATGATTCATTTGTCTTTATTTCTTTGTATCTGATGAAGTTTGACAACATTGCCAAATGAAAGGGCTAATAAAATCTTTAAATTCTTTAAATAAAATCTTTTAAATTCTTTATTTTCAGCCTTGGAGTGAATAGCCGACCTTGTCTTTTTAAGTTTAGTTATGTGGTCGAGCCAGGTATGGAAATAAGGTACATAAAGAAAGCTGGTGGTGGATTGCAGAAGTCCAGGAAGTCATTCAAAGGAAAGAAAGAGTTAAGAAAAAACGTGGGAGATAGAAAATACAGACCAAGCTATTAAGGAATACTGGTTGGCTAACAAATAGGCTAAGAGAGCATTTGTAATAGCAAAGAGCATTGCATCAGAGGCACTCTACCAGTTGCTGGAATGTGGTTCACTAGATGGGACAAATAAACTCTTAACAGATTGCAAGGCAAGAAAGATAAAGACACTCATCAGATACTGTTAATATGGGATGCCGCAACAACCTACTAACCAGTCCACAAGACATTAAAGGCAAATGAAAGGAGTACTTCCAGGAACTTCTGAATGAAGAAAGCCCCACAGCAGCTGTACTGCACCAGACACGATCTACAAAGAGAGAAGAGGAGGAGCCCACCCTAGAAGAAGTAAAAACAGCACTAAGGAAAATGAAGTCAGAGAAAGCAGCAGGCTCAGTTGAGGTCACAGCAGATACAATCAATATGTTAGGTGAATTACAGGAAAAAGGGCTCCTGAATGTACTCATGGCAGTATGGAGAGAAAGGTGTATCCAAATAACTGGAAAATCAACATTCTAGCATCAATGTACAAGTGCAAAGGGGACATTCACAACTGTGGCAGTATACAGGTATCAAAATCCTGTCACACTACATGAAAGATCTTGAGATGGTGATTGATAAATGAATGTGCAATGAAGTGGAAAATAAGGATGAGCAGTTTGGATTCAGATCAGGAAGCTGCACAACCAACCTAATGTTTCAGTGGGACAGATAGCTGAGAAGAAGCTAGAGATGAGGAAAGAGTGCAACTGGGCATTCCTAGACTTGGCAAAGGTATATGACAAGGTCCCAAGAAAGGTGATTTGGGCAGTCCTATGATGGTTTGAAGTCCCAGAAACATTGGTAGAATTAGTGCAGGTTTTGTACAAGGACCCAATGACAGAAGTATGAATAGTGTTTGGTCTCACAGAGAGGTGTCCAGTGGGAGTGGGTTTGCATCAGGGTTCATCTCTAAGCCTAATGCTGTTCATACTGGTGAAAGACTACATTACCAAATAGTCAGAGGGGACAGATCAACACACCTGCTGTATGAACACAATGTGGCATTACAGGCAGGCTTTCAGCAAGAACTTCAGCAAAGGGTAGGGTAATGAAATGTAAAACTGAAGGCACACAGGATGAAACTGAGTCCAGACAAGACAGTTGTAATGGCAGGAAATTGGGAAATCAGAAGAAGCTGTAAATTAAGATCAAATAGAAAATAGTGGAAAACGTTAACAGCCTCAAGTATTTGGGAGAGGTGGTTGAGGAAAAGAGATGTCTTGTGAAGAAGTCAAGGCTAGAATCACAGGGATGAAGTATGACAGAAGAATGCTAATGAAGCTGAAAAGTAAAATGAACAAATCAGTTCAACCAATATTACTGCATGGTACAAAATGAACAAATCAGTGCAACCAATATTACTGCATGGTATAAAATGAACAAATCAGTGCAACCAATATTACTGCATGGTATAAAATGAACAAATCAGTGCAACCAATATTACTGCATGGTATAAAATGAACAAATCAGTGCAACCAATATTACTACATGGTATAAAATGAACAAATCAGTGCAACCAATATTACTGCATGGTATAAAATGAACAAATCAGTGCAACCAATATTACTGCATGGTATAAAATGAACAAATCAGTGCAACCAATATTACTGCATGGTATAAAATGAACAAATCAGTGCAACCAATATTACTGCATGGTATAAAATGAACAAATCAGTGCAACCAATATTACTGCATGGTATAAAATGAACAAATCAGTGCAACCAATATTACTGCATGGCATAAAATGAACAAATCAGTGCAACCAATATTACTGCATGGCATAAAATGAACAAATCAGTGCAACCAACATTACTGCATGGTATAAAATTAACAAATCAGTGCAACCAATATTACTGCATGGTATAAAATGAACAAATCAGTGCAACCAATATTATTGCATGGTATAAAATGAACAAATCAGTGCAACCAATATTACTGCACGGTATAAAATGAACAAATCAGTGCAACCAATATTACTGCACGGTATAAAATGAACAAATCAGTGCAACCAATATTACTGCACGGTATAAAATGAACAAATCAGTGTAACCAATATTACTACATGGTATAAAATGAACAAATCAGTGCAACCAATATTACTGCACGGTATAAAATGAACAAATCAGTGTAACCAATATTACTACACGGTATAAAATGAACAAATCAGTGCAACCAATATTACTGCATGGTATAAAATGAACAAATCAGTGCAACCAATATTACTGCATGGTATAAAATGAACAAATCAGTGCAACCAATATTACTGCATGGTATAAAATGAACAAATCAGTGCAACCAATATTACTGCATGGTATAAAATGAACAAATCAGTGCAACCAATATTACTGCATGGTATAAAATGAACAAATCAGTGCAACCAATATTACTGCATGGTATAAAATGAACAAATCAGTGCAACCAATATTACTGCACGGTATAGAAACCTGGGCGGTGAAGGATGAGTGGTAGGATGCACATTGTGGGGCAGATAATCAAATAAGGACATCAGAGCAGAAGATAAAGTAACTTCAATTGCAGACAGGGTCAAAGAGAAGTGAAGAAGATTTGGGACAGAGAGAAAGAATGCAAGAGGAAATGAGATGGATGAATCGTGTGAGAGAAGAACTCTGACATGCTGGTGTGACTGTCGAAGATGGTAGGAGAGTGGCATCGAACTGAAAGAGATGGCAATAGTTGATGCGATACCCTCACCCCATGGAGAAAAATGGGAAAAAGTGGTTGATGATGATGATCTTACTGTAACTGTCTCTCTTCTACTACATTCTAAGGGATGTCTCAGTAAACATCACATTGTTTTAGAAAGTATGGTCTTCTTGGATATGGCCCCATCTCTTACGTGGTCAGAAATATGAAGTTGCAATGTTTTTTTCAGATAGTACCGAAACCAGAAAGAAACTGTGTTCTACATTGGCATTATGCAACACTAGAGGGCATATTCCATGGAGCGGTGTGTGAGGAGGTATGAAATGGAGAAAAGTAATAGACAATGTGCTATGACTGCACACTTTAGACAACTGCAAAATATAGAAATGGCAGTAGAAGCAGAATATATGTGCATGCAGCAAAGGATGGACACTAAGAGACTTTTTTTCTGTGATGCTTACATAATGGAGCCCATAATAGTTAATAAGTATAGTGCATCATTATTAACTATAGTAACCATGAACTATAGTGGAGCAGTATTTCAACTAAGGAATGCTCTTATAATTGCAATTACCATATTAATCTAAAAACATCACTGCCACTACTATATGCTACATAAAATCAGGAGAGAGAAACTATATTTTTCATACTGCCCCACTGTATTGCTCTTTTTTTTTTTTTTCAAATTCGATTTTCTGGTACAAGTGTTAGACTGAAACAAAAAAGGTACTTACCAGCTGGCATTTCTGCCAGACGACCAGAAATTTCTCTTAGTGCTTCAGCCCAGCGGGAAGTTGAGTCAGCCATCATACTGACATTGTAACCCATGTCACGAAAGTACTCTGATAGCGTGATACCTGGATGTGGGAAGAAATGGGTTATGAAATTTTGCTTCCTAATGTTGCAAACATTTTTCTCCCCTACAAACAAATCATACTCCTTACTTTCTACTTCCCATTTCTTTTGCCTCTCCTTCTGTTTTTACGTATGAAATTGCTGCAATAATAAATTAAAGTTGCCACTATAAAACCTAAAAACTGGACACCATCCACAACCATCTCATATTTTATTTTGCTCTTCACCTTCTGCTGTTAACTGATTATTTTCTACTCCAGATTCAGTAGTGCTTAAAGTGAAACATTATCATTTTGTGTGCACTCTGTTTCTCTCTTTAATATGCTGCCTGCATCAGAGGTAGACTATGGTAAATGTCTTACAGAACCCTTACACCCGATCACAGAAATTGGCTGTAGTTGTTTCACATAGTTGTTTTTAAGGCGTTCTATAATTTCTAATGATGGCTAGTGAAAAACAGTACAGTATCAAAAGCCAGCAAGCAACACACTGTCAACACTGTGCAGGCCAGAGCAAACACATTTAAACACGCCCACACAAATCTATGATCATGTGTAAACACACACATGCATGTGCATACATGCATGTGCATACATGCATACCTGCATAAACAAATACTCAGATGCACAACATGAACATGTGTGAAGTATACACATGTAGACAAATTCACATAGCTTTCAACCTCTTACTACCAGAATTAGGAAGAGAGTCTGAAATAATCAGGGACAAAAGCCTCAAACAGGGACACTTTTTAAATGTTGGCACTATTTCCTTGGAAATCTGAGAAAATAATACATCACCTTTTATTTTAAAAAATCACCAGTTTTAGAAGGATAGAGCAGAAGAGTGAGCCAAAATCAGGAATGCCCCTGAAAATCAGGAACAGATGGGAGGTATGCCTATGTAACACATAATAGTGTAGTTCTGATCACTCTGAAACTCTGCGTGTTGACATTCACAGCCTGTATTCTGCAGCTCTCTTCCTGCCTGATCTGTATTCCTGTTCTTTACCAGGAATGTCATCTTAACAGGCTGTTGACATATACATTTGCTGTAACATTTCTATTGGCCACTCAGTAGTACAGTTTGCAGCTATATTGCTGGTACTAGTCTTACTGGTAGTTGAAATTATGGTAGGTGACTATGCACCAACAGGCTAAGAGTAAGATGGAGTTATGCAGCTTAACAGGTAACCAGAACAAAAATCAAGAAAAAATGCTGCATAGTTTTTCAAATGTGGTCAATCCATTGTAGCTTTTTGTTCCTCGAAACATAGCTTCTGCCCTTGTTTCTCCTTTCTCCTAGCAGTTTAGCTGCATTCCATCTGTGTATGATTTTATGCTCATGTTTGTTGTGAGATTCCTTGGCCAAACACCTGTCAGTATGGAGTGCTTGCACCTCATCCCTGACCAGTACTGTCTCCATTTCCACTATAAGGATGATTGCTATGTTTCATGTACGCTCATTCTCACATCACATGACATATCATTGATCATGATGCTGCATGTTATCTCCCAGCTATATTAAATCTCATCTCATTCCCCATTACATAGATAATAAAACAGCATGCTTCAGCGACAGACTATGTGCTTTCTAGTTCACATTTCCACAAGGTTCACTTTTACTCATTATATGGTGATACTAGAAGTCTCTCATATATCATTGATGTATTTCTTTTTGCAGCTTCTTAATTCCCTAGCTCTTACCTCATTTGAAAATTTCACTATACTAACAGTTATATCACCAACAAAACATCATCAAAGTATATGTGCCTTTATTTTCAAAAGTATAAGAATGTTTTCATAATTTAACTGCTATCCATCTTTCTTTCATACAAATATTTTTGTAACATGTCTACTATATGCAGTCAAATAAATGCTAGAAATTGTCAATGAATACCTGTATAAATGGATGCCTCCCTGGCTGCGACTGGCATGTTGGAGGTATTTGCCACTAGTGATGTTCGTTTCATGATGGTCTCTGTCTTCCCGTTAACTTCCATAGTTAGCTTGAAGGAAGAAAAATAGAAAGTGCTAGGTGTGCTGACTGATAAGGGTTATTTAACTATCCAGATTTATCTGTTTACATACTGCTCTGCCTTTCAATGTGGGCCTCAAAGGACTCCATTCCCATTTCCTTTATTAAGATTCCTGTGTACCCATTCTCACATGAAATCATTGTAATCCTCTTCATCTCTCCTTATGCAATATTCTAGGAACAATCACTCTTTTAGTGAAGAAGCTTTTCTTTGCATCCATGCTAAAAACAACCATTCTAATTTTTACATGTCTATACATAACAGTCCTTAAAACATATTCTGTTGTAGTATTGTATTCACTTGTATGCATTTTCCTTAGCCAAACTACAAAAGGTAAAGTGGTTTACTGTATTGTAGAAATTAGAAATTTAGATGATGACGACACTGAGCGTGCAGATGACAGTATGTCATTTTTAATAGCATGTGAAAAGACCAGATTGAATTTATGAACTGATATGCATATTTTCCTTACATTTTTTTTTCAAATTTGTTTTATAGCCAGTCTGACAATTTCAGCAAGGATAAACATATACGTTTATCAACAGTAGAAGCCATAACCAAAAAAATAAACCAAAAGGAAAATCAGGTTGCTGTAGTAAAATCCAAGACAAATCCACAATAAATAACTCCAGTAAGTGCTTTTATCTGTAATAAGACTTCTTCAGACTGGAAGTTAACATTCACTAACACACATTTAAACACTTTTTTTAAAAATCACATGACTATGTAATTAGTGTTTTAACCCTTTACGTTTCAGGTACATAATAAAGTCTTCTCTGTTGTTCAAACCGGGGGTTCTCCCTACATAAAAAGATTTACATTCTAAGCAAAAAGTGACATAAATTACATACTTAGATTTACACGTAAAAACTCCATTGACAGTTATTTTAACATTATTTAAAGTGCATTCTGTTTTCTCTGTGAATAAATAGTTGTACATATTATAGTTATAGCACTTAACCATTCCATTCTTATCTGACCTTGTTTTTGGTATATTCAGCTTACTTTTTTAAAACGTTTTGCACTTTTCTGAGTAAAAAGAGGCTTATGCCCTATTGTTTCTAATAACTCAGGGAGGACATACAGACTCCACACAGAAAGCACTCCAGCTGAGAATTGAACTGGGGAACCTCTTGCTGTGAGGCGACAGTGCTACTGCTACACCACTGCACCAACCAAATTAGTTAGATTTAGCTTCATCATACCGGAAAAAGAATTAACAAATCAGAGGGACTTTGAGTGATTACGTATCACTCAGACATCCAATACATCATTTAAGATTATTAATCTGCATGATGGCTGAATCCACCTGCAACAATGAGCAGTTACTTTGAAAGAGACTCACAAAATATAATTTTCTTAATAAACACCATCAGTCTTTTCATACTGTGAACCTAGACCTGAAAAACTTGAAAAATCTAGCAAGTGATCTAGCAAGATCTGAACTTCATATAAAATGATTCATTTTAACTCTGTTCCATTAGTTAAACTCTAGTGGAATCATCCTCTTTGGAAAAAAAGAGGAGATTAGGAGAGAAGCAAAGTACAAATCAGAGTATTGTTTTTGTTTTGTTTTCCCCCTGGAATAAGCATGATCTTTGCATTAACCTATGCTTAGAATATAGTTTTATGACTGCACACCATCATACTGGTCTACATATTGCAGATAACCCTCTCACTGTCTATGACAATTTACAGAATATGGATTGGATTTTGTCTTGGGGCATTTTTCAGAAATATTACATCATCTTCATAGAAAATTATGCATACCATATGTTACAGCAAAGATATGCTATCAGTATGCATATTGTGTGTGTGTGTGTTGTGTATATATACATATATATATATATATATATATATATATATATATATATATATGGGTCTGCTTCATTTGGTCAACCCACATTTGGTCAAAAATGATTTCAGGCAGCATGCTTCACTGAAAGCTCATTTCATTGAAAGCTCATTTGGTCGAATTTCATTTAGTCGAAAATGAAATATAGCCCCTGCCCCACTGCAGTGCAACCATGGAGTGAGAATATTAAGTAAGGGGGGGTGTGGGGGGGATAGCCATGTCATTGCTTTTCTTCTTTGAACACCCTTCCAGACTACAACATCAACATTTTAATATAATTATACAATCTCTCTCTCTCTCTATATATATATATATATATATATATATATATATATATATAATATATATATATATATATATATATATATATATATATATATATATATATATATTTGAGCCCTTACAGCAGATCTATAAATTAGTACATTCATGTGGAGGTGAAATCCCTGTTAAAGAACCTTTACATTTCAATTTGTTTTGTTTAATGTCTTCTTTTAATGTTTAATGACTCAAGCTTCCAGTTACTTTTGGTACTAAATCTGACACCTCCTTCTCTATATCTAGCTTCACTGATCCTAATGTGTAACTTCTTTTTATATACCTTAAAATAAAACAAAGGACCTTGTATTTATTTGTATCTTTGAAATGTCTGTGATCCACTTTTGAGAATTGTTGTTCTGTGTGATCCAAAATATACTTTGAGTTGTGTGACATCTAGCAGTGTTACATTGTTTTCTTCCCGTAGTGCAACTATTTATGTATCTGTTCATTTTTTGATATTTATTTAGCCTGTTCAGGACAGGGGAGGAGGCAGAATCTGTCCTGGCAACCAATGGGCTTAAGGTGCACAGCTAATCCTGAATGAGATACCAGTTCACTACAGCAAATAGCAAACAAGAAAGACAATGAAAAGGATCAAACTTACCACGTGTACTAGCCACAAGAATTAAAATGCAGCTAATGCTTTCTGGACAGCTTCACAAACAAAACTTTTTATCTGGTCATAGTTCAACTAATACAAGCTAAAACATGTATCCGTCTTCTTTATTATTTACTTGTGAAGTGAAATGAATTAAAATTACATTTTTTTCTCTGGACGACTGAACCTGTACCAGCCACTTTCTCCCCACCACACATTACAATGCAGAGACCGTGAAGGATATCAAGCAATCCATCAACTGCTGATTTTCCAAACGATTATATGAGCACCAGAATCAACTGAAAGTTTTCATTTGAAGCCAGGGCAAAGTTATGATAACTGTAGTTATTTCTAGGGGAAAAAAGTCATGCATTTCCCTTATGTGTGGGTTGTACCCCACACTGTACTAATGCAATCAATTCTGACATGAAATCACCGAGAAAGAAAGAAAAAAAATTGAGCCTTCACTAAATATGACACACCATTTTCAGTGAATCTGTATTAGAACTGATGGCTTCTATGAGCTGTCCTGATTCTGACTCTGGCAATCATAGTTTATGTTATGATTTAAAGAGAATCCTAATAAAATAAATGTCATAAATACATGTAAATGTAAACAATATTAAGTGCTAGAGATCACAATGCATAAAACATATATAATATGCAGTCTAAACTGTAACTGATTCTTTAGGGAGGAACGTCAGTGGCAGAAAATACTTTGGAATATTACCTCAGGGAAATCTCGAAGCACTTCTGACATCTCATTCCCTCGTTCTCCACAACCAACATAGATGATGACATCACTATTGGAGTACTTCGACAGTGATTGTGAAATCACAGTTTTACCACAGCCAAAAGCTCCTGGGATTGCTGTTGTTCCTCCTTGGACACATCTGTACAGCATGAAAAATAATGTGGAATTCAGTGATGTGTGATGCTTATATAACTCGGTGTTAATTGACAGACATCACAACTTGTGCAATCTGCAGAAATGATATTCCATAGCTTGAAATAGTATATTATTTAATAGTTTACAAGTACTGAAAACAACTAGAAGCATGCTGATTAGAAGTATGCTTTTGTCAATACAATATCAAGCACAACTCCATCGATACATGCAATTTTGCAAAAAACGAAATAGGCAAGATGTTTTTATTGGAAAGGCAATGCAGTGACACAAAGGTTAGCATTGCTATCTCACAGCACTGCCTGAGGTGTCTTGTACACAGAGTCTGACCGTCCTCCCTGTCTCCCTTTGGGTTCTCCTGGGCACCTTGCATCCTCCCTTATCCTGAAGATGTGCCACATGTATGTAGGCATTCCTCCAAACTGCCTGCTGGTGTGCAAGATGTGTGAGAGAGTACTTGTGCACATCCTGCAGGAGGATGATGCTCTTTTCTGGATTTGGTTTTCTGCCTCATACCCAGAAGGTTCCAGAATGGTCTCCAGCTTACCCATGAGCCTGAACTGGATTATGCAGGTAACAGGACAATAAAGAATGAACTAGCTGATCCAGAATACTGAATAAAACTACTTACTCGTGCAATATTGTTACAGATATTTGGCAACATTCATACCCTTGAGATACAAAGAAATATTTTTTTTCTGCCTTGACAATTGAGCGTTACTATAGGGGAGAAGTTATTTTTGAAACAAAATTGTTTAAAACTGCACTATAACTTTGCCTCTTTTCATATCAAGAGAAACTTCAGAATTCAGCAGTTGATAGCATGTATTTTATAATGGATCTATGAATACGCAATGCATTTGAAAATTAGGTTGGCCGAAACATGTTTTTTTTTTCATATTAATAAAATGTGACATTATATGATCCAAAAAAGCAACACCTAAATAACTATGAGCAGCCTATTAACAAAATTTAAAAAAATCATCCTTCTCTGAAAATTAGTTAAACTTGCCACCATTATTTATAGTGTTGGAAGTTACCAAAACAAAACAATATTCTCCCGAAATAGTCATCAGGCAGAATCCACAAGCATATGTCAACATTCATGATCTTTATTGTGGCAGTGATTGCACTGCTGCCACCAGCCACCATTGTTATTGTGGCAATGATACCATTGCCACCAGTATGACCTCAAGATGGCAGCGTTCCAGCTACTGTGACATCAAGATGGTTGGCACTGGCAGGGATTCAATGCAACCACTGGCAACCAAAGGTGAAATGACAGCAAGAAATAACATACAAGTCTGCTTCAGCTAATTCACAATATAGAACCTGGCTGCAAGATAATAAAGGGAAATAAACACTTCTGCTCTGACTATGGACTTCAAACATCCACATCCAGACTGGACTGCATACAGTATCCTTACAAAACTGATTATTTGGCCAGTAACCCCCAGGCCCCTTTCTCACCACTCTGTCTGTGAACCAATGGCTTCCAGTTCCCCTTTATCTTAATAGAATTTTTCAAATACAGAATTCGCAGGAAGGCTTGCAGAATTCTCCATTTCTCCATAGCTTCTTTTGTGGCATAGTAGTATTGCCACCCTGCTGCTCTGAAATGAAGCCATATTTAAACACACCAATTAACTTTTCTTCTACCGGTATTGGACCTAAGTGGTTTAAATAAAGATGAGTGCTACACAGCTCATTAACCAACAGTGTAAATAATGATTACCATTTTCTCAGGTAGGTAACAGGTAATTAAATTAGGATTGATATCCACAAGAGATTAAAGGTTAATAAATTAACTTTACTTAAATAATAAAGAAAGCAGTGCAAATACTGATTAAAATATATGTAGGTTAGGAAACACAATGAATTGAAATAAAAATAAAAGACAAAAAATAGGATGTATACAGAAAAAAACTAAGCTCCAAATGCCTACATTCTCTAGCTACTGATTACTGCAGAAATTATATCCATGACTGTTATAAGTTAGTTAAACTAATAACTAGATATCATAGGTGAGAATCTTGTAAACAAGACAGCATCAACTCCTTCCAGTCTAGCGAGCACACACATAGTTATATACAATGTTTTTACCAGCCACCAATGTTCATCACATGACATTGTTTTCCTGACACTGCAGAACAACAAGTAATTAAACCAGTTTTACTTGTCATGCCAACAACAGAAACTGTCAAAACATATTCAGGTCTACTTTCTTCCCTTGAATCTAGCCCAGTGCAGCTTATGGACTAAAAAAAGTTACACCTCAGAAGGAAAACAGCTCCTGGTCTTTTAGCATTTTTTTTATATTCACAACAGCAGAGAGCAAGTCTGGAGATCCAGCACACTTTAAAAAAGACATTCTCTTTTCTTTTATATCCATAAAGACAAAAGTCACCATTCCTAAGCTTTGAGAATAAACAGAATGACTGCAGATGAGCAAGATAGAAGGAAAGAAGAAAGAAAGAAAAATACATTGCATTTTAACTGTTTCCTTTAGACTGGCATTAACCCTGGCATCACAACTTTTCCCCTTAAGAACCTCAAGCAAATGCTCTGAACCAATTCCTCAAGAAAAAAAAGCTTGAGACAAGAGTACAGTCTTGGTATACTACCCCATACTTTTCCCCAGATAGACTGTCTCACAGTTCTATTGGCATTACCACATATACATTGGATAGTCATGCTACAGGACTGCAAGGTTAGATTCCATCTAAGGTGTTTTACATTCTGCCCACTTGTTTTATGCAGTCATAGTAAAGAAATATTGACTGTAACCACAGTTAATTTTCTATCATGCAGTTACAGCTGTAATGTTTGTAAAGCTCAGACTATACTCAGACACACCTTCTCTACAGCTGGAAATGACTACTCCCTGGGTTGAAGACTCCCATAGTTAAAAACATCTACCTGTGCAAAGCATTTTTGTCTATAATCAGGCCTGTCTAAAACAAATGCTGATCTAGTCCTAGCAGCAGGGATCAAGGGTATCTGTTTGTAGCCCTTGGTTAAATAATATTGCATCGATAATTAATGAATGCAGCTGACTCTTTGTGACTGTTGAGTTTGCTGTAGTGCACACAGAACTCAGTGCTGCCATATTTCTTTAGCACCAGCCCCAATAGTGAGGCCTGGGACTGTTGACTTTCTGGATTACTCCTAGTTCCAACATGTTCTTCAGTTCTTCTTTCAGATATTCCATAAGGAGCTTGTTTGATGAGTTTTTAGGGTAGTCCTGAGTCTACAGGGTGCTCCTTCAGGTGAATGCACTTATGTCTACAAGTAAACATCACACAACTTCTGCCACTCAGATTACTTCAAACCTGCTAGTGTCTAGTTCTGTAGAGAGGGACTCCACATCCACTGAAGTGTCAGACTAAGGATCACAGAGGAATACCACCTCAAGATCCTACCTCTAGCACCACCTGCAACTCACAGCAGATACTATCAGGGCCTGACTACCATGATAGGCTTTTATTGTGTTAAGATTGTAGAGTTTCTGCTTCTGCCTGCTATGTGGCCTTTCTGTCATGTAGGTGACATCACTCACCTCTTGTACAATGGTAAATGGACCCTTTCAGGCTGTTTGCAGCTTTTTGACTCCCACAAGAATGAGTACATCTTGCTCTACATAACATTCTCTGGCTCTGGCTGCCCTGTCATACCAGAACTTTTGCTGATGTTGTGCCTTTGCTAGGTGCTCCTAGCCCCCCCCCCCCCATCAGTTCCCTATGCCTAGTCTTGAGGTTTAGGAGATATTCCATATCAGACTTCTTGTAAGAATCACACTCACCCTCCCACTCATGACAAATTAAATCCAGGGCCCCTTACCTTGTGATTGTACAGTAGCCCAAAAGGTGAAAACATTCTGATTTGCTGGGGCACATCACTGCATGCAAATAGAAAATGGGGTAGATACTTGTCCTACTCTTTCGCATAAAATGATATACAAACAGGGTTCCCAGACATCCCTATTTGAGTGGGACTGTCCTAAGATCAGTAGCCCAATCCCATGACCTGCACTGCCTCTTAAAACCCTGGTGAAACAGCCAGCTGTTCCACATTGAACAGAAGAGGCTCTGCTTTGTGATTTTTATTGGCTTGTATACCGGCATGTGGGCCAATCATAAATCTCCTACCGGAGTCACTTCTGTTCAATGTGAAACACTGGCTGTTCTGCATTGAACAGAAGAGGCTGTGCTGTGCAATTTTTGATTGGCTCGTATACTGGCATGCAAGCCAGTAAAATATCGCAAAAAGCAGAGCCGCTTCTTTTTAATGTGGAACAGCAGGCAGTTCCGCATAGAAGACTTTTTTTTTTAAGTGAAGACTTAGGTCCCTACCTGTCCTTTCAGAAATCTGGCAACCTTGTATACATGGTCATCAGCATACAGATAAACCTTTTCACCAGACCATTTATCTGTGGATGATAGGGGCTAGTATTTAGGTACTTTCAGTTCTGTAAAGATGTCACCTGGTCAAACTTCCATCTCTCAGTATTTTCCTAGGAAAACCTACCCTGCTGAAATTTTCTAGCAAATCAGTTTCTACTATCTTTGCTTCAATGGGAGACAGAGCCACTCCTTCTGGGTACCTAGTGACATAATCCACCACAACCAGGATATATTCCTTAACTGTGAAACTCGGGATACTCAGAAATCCTATAATATTTATAGTACTCTCTGAAATGGCTGCTCAACAACAGCCTTGACAAACTTCTGGAATTACTCACAGGTTTCTACAGGTACACTGTTACTTCCTTTGCAAGCCCAGGCCAATAAAGGTTTTGCATAATTCAACTTTTAGTGTGTGTTATGTCATACAGCCCACAGAAGGAATATCATGAGCTATGGCTGGAAACAGATTTGGTAGGCCCTGGGTACTACCCACTGCTGTATTACTTCTCCCAGTTTCC